>NC_081415.1:640627776-640927776 GCF_030272615.1 Cryptomeria japonica | reverse complement strand
ATGTTGTTGAAGTCTTCAAAGATCTGCTCTTTCGCTGCATAGAAGGTCCTTGAAAGCCAAAAATTTCGATCCTTTCAAATGAAGAAAGAGAGCTCTTATATATGAAACCCTAGGTCTTAATTTCAACTTTTGGCTGACCTAGAGATTGAATCTCCCACCAATTTCTTGGGGTTAAGCTTTATTTTATGATTGGATTGCGCTCCTAAAATTTCAGGAAAAATGTCTGGGACCATGTGCACTCCGGGCGCCATGGTCCTCTCCGGGCACCATGGTCCCGATAACTTTTCACCAAATTTTTAGGGCCATCGAATATGATGATTTTAGAGAGAATCCTAAAGTTACAAGTGATTTCGAGATGTTTTGACCCCCGAAATCAAGCCCCCAAGTTCAAAATAGGACCTAATTAGGGTTTTTGATTAAATTATGTATTGGAGGAATAAAATGAAAAGGGCACACTTTAATGAAAGGGCCCAACTTTATGATGTGGAAGATGATGAAATAGAACCTTAGACCTAATTAATTTAATTAATTAAATGCTAAAGGGGAAATGCAATGCAACATGCAAAATGCGCCAAGGCGGGTGCTAAACTAGGTGTGAAATTGTACCACCCTAGCAAGTGCATACAATTTACGACGCTACATTTAGCCCCCACTTTAGCGGTCATATGAACACTATGTGCATATGCAAGCTAAAGTACAGAAAAGTAAACATTATTTGAAAAAGGATATCTCCATAAGTCTATCGAACGAAGCCCCCAGTGGTATCTGCAGTACACAGTTAGGAACTGCACCCTACAAAACACATGTTAGATCACAAAATCACCTAATGCTTACTAAGGAAGCTGATGAAAATTCAAGGGTAGCTATATGCCCCCCCCTGTTTTGGCTTGCTAATTTTAGTGAGTTGAAATAGGGTATCATGTTTACCACTTCGAATTGTTAAAGAATACTGATGACAAATGCTCACAAGAAGGTTTGATATGAGATCAAAAACTAATGGAGAATCATTTGGTAAGAAAGAGGACTAAATCTCAACTCCAACACAACAAAGAGTGTGAGGATTTGAAAGTTCTCTAACACAAGATGAAGGATGTAAATGGAAACAAAATGCAAAGAGAAGAAAGGAAAGGAAAAAAAGCATGAATACACACATTGGTGATCCATGAGAAGAATAGTGAGAGAGAAAACATGGACTTCTCGCCCCTAGATCTTGTCTAGGTGATCCATGGGAAAAGGACATGGAAAACTAGCCCCTAGAGTCTGTCTAGGTGATCCATGTAAGTGAGGAGAGTGAGAAAGTCTAGCCTTATGCTGCTAGTTCCACTCAACCTCATGCATGTGTGTGTAAGGGAGGTTAGAAGCACCTCATAGGAGTCTATGCCCGAGTATGCTACAACCTATATATGTATAGTACAAAAGCGTGACATCTCGCTCTAAGAGTCTGTGCTCTGGTTCCAAGAATAATCACCTTGCATAAAAGAAAAATGGAGACATCTCGCTCTAAGAGTCTGTGCTCTGGTTCCGAGAATGACTCATTGCTCAAAAAGTGTAATGTTTATGTCATAAGCAAAGTAGAACAAGGATACCTACCTTCATCACAAAAGAAGATACCCAAAATTGCAACAATGTCATAGATCCAAGCAAGAGAGTTTTACACTCTTTAAGCAAGGATAAGATAGTTGAAAAGGGATATCTTGTAGTATGTGTAAAGGAGATCCTTAGAGGAGAAGAGATCTTTGTACAAAAGACACCTATCCTCAAGAGGAATTGTCTTAGACAAATATAACATCTTCTAGAATAAGACAAAGAAGAGAATAAGAATGCAATACTTCCTTCTTTTGCGAGGTGAAAGTGATTCTTAATGAAGGATGACGCTCTTTTTAACCCAATTGGGAGAGTGAATTCATTATGGATGTATTTTACCAAGTGCAAAAGAGGTTGTAGTCAAGGACTTACACCTCTTGTAAGAGAGAATCCTTGAACAAACAACAACAAATGCATACAAGGAATAACATCAAGTAATAAAGTTCACACCATCCACGAAATAGGAAAAAGTGGATCCTTAGATAAAAATAAGGAAAGATCATTGCCTCCCAAGGATAAGGACAATGAGAAGGACTTACACAATCTTCTAGGGAGAGATTTAGACATAAGAAAAATGTACTACATACTCACATGAGTTCATGCAAGCAAGACATTAGTGTATGTAAAATGCTCCTCACAAGAAGTGGGTAGGATAAGAAAGAGAATACACATCTTCTCCCATATCTAGGAAAAGAGGATTCTAAAGAAAAGATGATCAATATTTCCACACTATTACCCCAAAGGGAAATTTTAATCATAAAAAGAAGAGATGTATGAAATCACTCTTGTCCCCATAGGAACAAGAGATAACAGAAAAATTAGGCTATTATGTTGCTTCAAAAATATGATTGCACTTGAAATTGTACCATCATGAATGACAATGAACCCCCAGTAAATGAGCTACCAATGTCACATAATGATGAGCAACATAATAGCCATTAATGTTATTTAAAGACATGACTGATTGAATGAGGTATTTGAATATGACATGCTAAATGCTCGACTATAAGTGATATCAAAAACATGTATAAAATGATAAAAATTGAAGAAGGAAAATTATGAGAAATCTTAGAAGAGGGATGAGTGTAATTTATTAGAGCCTTATCCATGGAGGAAAGGACTTTATGATGAATAGGAGATAAAGATTCATAAGTGGAAAAATTTGAGGGGATTCATAAAGAGATTTGTTCATCGCCAAGATTTCCTTATGAGGGGAATGAGAGTTGATAGAAGTAGAAGATGATTTAATTGAAGTGAGATCATCATCACTACTAAATATAGCATTCACATCGAGAGATGGTCTTTTAGATGCTTTGGTGGGCTTAGAAAGATTATATCCAAGTCCAAATGAATATTCATGCATGTTATGTTCTAAAGGAACTTTAATTCCTTGTTCATTTGCACCACAACCATTTCCACTATAGCCACTCTTAGCCAAAATATGAAAACCATGACCATAACGATTAGCCATTTCAGAAAGAGAAGGTGGTTTTTCATAAGACAAAGAATCAAATCCTTCAGAATTAGAGGTGTGAGGAGAAGAAGTTTGAGAAGTAGCCACAAAATTATTGCTCATAGGTTCAGGTAAGACTGACTGATCTCTAGTTTCTTCCTTCTTTTTAACTTTAAGCTCTCTAGGAGGAACCCTATACTCACCTACAAAGGTGGGATTAAAGTCAAGAGATCCCCAATCATCTTCTGCGAGAACCTTCTCAGGATCAAAAGCCTTTTCATGTGTAGATTCAAGTTGAGAAGAATCTTCTTCAAGAACTTCAGACTCATCCAAAGAATTTTGATTATCAGAGGGTAATGATTCATCCATAGGTATCTTGTTTAAAGAGTCATCACTAGAAGAGGAAGGTTTAGAAGAACTCCCTTTGGAAGTAGATGTTTGCAAACAAGCTTGAAAATTAGTATCACCTATCAAGGTATATGTCTTATTGTTATAAATAAATTTAACTTGTCTATGCAATGTAGAGGGGACAGCTTGCATACTATGAATCCAAGGTCTCCCTAATAACAAGTTGTATGTTATATTTCCCGACATAACATGGATAGGAGTAGGCAAAGTAACAGGTCTCATTGTGATGGGTAAGGTGATAATACCTAATGAAGACTTAGCCACATTATCAAAGCCTCGAATGGGACGAGAGTCAGGCTCAATAAGGGATGTATCCACATTCATCTTATGCAATAGATTAATGCTACACACATTAAGGCCAGAGCCATTATCTACTAGTGTTCATCTTATAGCAGTGTCATTTATGATAACCACAATCATCAAGGGATCATATTGATGTTGAATTTCACTAGTAGGCATTCATCTTGAGTAAACACAATTTGAGCTTTAGGATTCATCACAGAGTTAACCAAAGACACTATATTACTAGATGTATTAGGTGGAGGAACATTCAAATCTTTCAAGGCATCTTGTAACATTCCATGATGAGCGGAAGAAGTTTGGATCAAATCCCAAAGGGATATCTTAGCCGGAGTAGTTTTAAGTTGTTCAATAAGATCATAGTCCTTACCAAGAACTTGTGAAATACGTGGAGCTTGAGGAAGAATAGGTTGGGAAGGAGGAAGTGAAGTTGGGATAACTGGAGGAGGATTAGGTTGCCTATTATTTCTAGTATTATAAGTATGGGCAACCGCATGATAACTCTCTCTAGTTAATTGCTTAGCATACTCATAAGGGCTCTTAGTAGAGTAACCTCCTTGCACAGTAATAATAGGTTTCTTAGGAGTGCAAAAAGAATCATTAGCATAACCACCTTGAACCACTAAGATAGGCTTATTTAAAGGTTGAGAATTTTGAGAAGGACAAGCACCTTGGATAGTGAAGAGAGGTTTGTTAGGTGTTTCATTCACATGTATCAAATTGATTGAGGATGGTTTAGAGGAATGAACAAAAGTGTTGGAAGAATTATTAATAGTCTTCTCTTGCACTAGAATCTTATCACAGATTAAATCAATTTTAGGAGAGAGACGAGGGGTAGGCATTGATGTTCTAGTAGGGAGAGTAATACTAGGAAAGGTCATATCATCCTCTATCATCAAAGGATCTACATGGGGAATAAACTCTCTAGGAGAAGGATCAACATTACTCTCTAAAGTCTCACTTTTGAGAGGGAGATCTTTGAAAGAGATGTTAACCATCTTGCTTTGAACTAGGGTATCCTTATGAGTAGAACCAAGTTGAGGAGAGGGAGATGCTTTATTTTTAGAGGGAGAATAATTGAGATTCAAGGAAGGTGAAAAACTATCAAGGGAGTTTTCAATCTCGATTTCATCCCCTTTGGCTAGGGTTCTCTCACGGGGTAGAGAATAATCTACACCTTCTTCTAATGGTTCATCCCAAATAGTGAGGTTGTTGAAAGGAATGTTTGAAGTATTGTCGATTTCAAGAGAGGAGATAACATTGTTTATTAATTCCTCATCCTTAGAAGGGAGAGCATCAATAGATGTGTTAAACTCATCCTCTTTCCTCAAAATATGTTCAATATGATCTTTAGGGGAGAGAGAATTAAGGAAATTGCTTATTATTTCATCTTTTTTCTCTAAGGGATGCTTATGGGTAAGACAAACTTTAGGAGAAGGGTAAGCATTTATCATTAATTCATCATCTCTAGTGGGAATTTTGTTGGAAAAGGAAATGCCATCACTAGGAAATGTAGGGATAATGTCATCTTCTTGCACAAAAGGATCCTCATGAAGGGAGTGTTTTTTAGGAGGAACATGAACAGACTTCTCCAAAGATTCATGCTTAGGAAGGAGATCTTTGAAAGAAGTGTTCATAACCTCTTGTTGCACTAACATGCCCCCATTGGAAGGACCAACTTTAGGAGAAAATAATTCAATGTCCATCAATACCTTTTCACTTAGAGAGGCATCATGTAGGGAAGGTGAAGTAACATTAAGAAAGGTGTTTATGATATCATTCTCTTCCTCTAGGATAGCTAAATAGGAAGGGCACATTTTAGGAGAATTGTCAAGATCACTCTTAAAGTCTTCATCCTTAGAACATGGGAGAGTCTCAAAGGGATTGGTAGCAACTCTTTTAGGCACTAAAATGTTGTTATAGATGGGGGGAGGTTCTTTAGGAGAAGGAAAAATTGAAACAAGGGAAGCTAACCCATTATCACATCTATGAAATGAATGCATCATGACAACAATTTTCCTCTTTCAAATGATAACACATGCAAAATAGAAGGAAATGTTTAATTTAAACCAATGCAAGCACTTAGAATGTAGATTTAGAAAATGAAATTTATGATTCAAATGAGTTCCTAAATCAGATTTGAAATTATTGATCCAATTAAGCTATCCACAAGTTCAACTTTGAATTGAAAAATTAGGGTTTTAGCAAAAATTTCCTCTAAATTTTTGAATCTTGCAAGAAATTAAAACTTGTAAATACAAATTTGAATTTGAAAACACTCAAATTATAAATCAGAATTGGAGTTCACGTCGGGTTCACCAAAATGTGCAGGGAAAAAAATGAAACTAAGCAAACATGCCCTAATCTCACTTTCAATCACACATTTGTGGAATACGAAAGAGCCTAGAGATATCACACAATTGGCTACTTCTTTTTGTGGAAGAGAGAGCCACGGGATACCTATTAGGATTTCTATTCCTTTGTTGCAATTTGAAAGATAAGATGATGAAAGTTCAATTCCCAACCCCAAAGTGCAAGTATGAACTAATAACAAGATTGCAGAATTGAACTTAAACTATGGAAAGCTATAAACACAAGAATAAGACAAGAATGTAAATGCATACCCGGAGTCAAAATCTAAGTGAAAATGTTCGGGATGGGGGCGCGGGTGCGACTGTCCTGATTCTGCCCCTGAAACTGCTCCGAAAACTGCTATTTTGCAACCTGAAAAGCTGTCAGAAATGCTGAAACTGTTGTCTGACAGAGGGACCAGGGCGCCCAGCGCCCCTGTCCTGGCAGGACCAGGGCACCCCACGCCCCTGTCTTGGTCTTTTTCTCTGAAACTTGGTGTGGAGTGCTGTCTCGGCCTGCTTTTCCCGAATCTGCAACTTGCGGTATCGTCCGAATCCCGAAACCTGCACTTATATCTGAAAAGGGTATGGTGGGTGGCTATATAGGGTTTTGCCTTAGTCAAACCCCCGCTTCGGTGATTTTCACCTCCATGAATAGCCAAGTTGTATTGTAAAAGTAATGTGTGTGCAGACCTTGTGTGTGTGCAAGATCCTAAAATGCAAGTAAGCAAACTAGAGCAACCTAGAAAGTAAACCCTAATTGCTTGTAAATGATAATGTAAATGCTCCAAATCAAGATGCAAAGTGATCTAAAGCATGAATACAAATGATATAATGAGGCTTATGCAAAGACATGAAAACAACATGAAATCATACCCAACCCCAAGGGAGGGGTACAAGCCAATCTTCAGTCGGTGACCCCTTATTGCTCTTCAATGCCTTCAAAGCCCTAAATGGATGAATGAAATTGATGAATGCTTGATGGATGGATGTTGAATGTTGTTGAAGTCTTCAAAGATCTGCTCTTTCGCTGCATAGAAGGTCCTTGAAAGCCAAAAATTCTGATCCTTTCAAATGAAGAAAGAGAGCTCTTATATATGAAACCCTAGGTCTTAATTTCAACTTTTGGCCGACCTAGAGATTGAATCTCCCACAAATTTCTTGGGGTTAAGCTTTATTTTATGATTGGATCGCGCTCCTAAAATTTTGGGAAAAATGTCCGGGACCATGTGCACTCCGAGTGCCATGGTCCTCTCCGGGCGCCATGGTCCCGACAACTTTTCACCAAATTTTTAGGGCCGTCGAATATGATGATTTTAGAGAGAATCCTGAAGTTACAAGTGATTTTGAGATGTTTTGACCCTCGAAATCAAGCCCCCAAGTTCAAAATAGGACCTAATTAGGGTTTTTGATTAAATTATGTATTGGAGGAATAAAATGAAAAGGGCACACTTTAATGAAAGGGCCCAACTTTATGATGTGGAAGATGATGAAATAGAACCTTAGACCTAATTAATTTAATTAATTAAGTGCTAAAGGGGAAATGCAATGCAACATGCAAAATGCGCCAAGGTGGGTGCTAAACTAGGTGTGAAATTGTACCACCCTAGCAAGTGCGTACAATTTACGACGCTACAGGTCTTTTGACACACGCAACATAGACTAAGTATCGCCACTTAATCTCTCTTATAAAATAATAGAAACTAAAGGTATTCCGGACCTCCCAAGATAACAATGATACAGGATAACAAACTGTTCATGTGGCAAGTTTGTTCAAGGGGAAAATGTCACTAGTCATGTTGAAATATCAATTTCTCAATCTCCCTAAGCTAAAAGGTTAAAATAAATTGCAAAAGATAGAACAAGGCTACAAGAAAATGAATCATTAGTATTACCTAAACCCACATTATCAACAAAATCTAGAAATAACCTTGTATGTAAATAATTTATCATGCCAAAATTGTCAATTCTAACATGAAAATGAGACCAAGGAAAGCTCTAGAACAACTACTACTATTCATTCACATGTTCATTATTAACCTCAATCACCACGAAAGATGCACAAATTGATTATAACAAAGAAGATGTTTCATAAATATAAATATTAATTCAAGACTAAGGAAATGAAAGAAATAGAAGAATACTAAGCAATCATAAAAGACTATCAATACCGTTGCAAACTATGAACTTCATTTCCATTAATTCTTAAAAATATACCAGCAAAGCACAAGTATTCAATCTACAACCTCTTGCTAAATTTCTTTTGAAAGAAAATGAACTAAGTAGTGTTACTAAACTTGGACCTTAAATAATCAATTCTTAGACTGTCAAAATGAATTTTGAAATTACATTTATAGGGAAACTTTTTCCTCAAAATTAGAGATTAGAATCCACCCATAACCTTATTAAACTAAGAGGTACAATCAACACACAAGATACTAGCCTATAACTGAATTAAGAACTATAAGTTGACTCATGCAAATGAAATATAATTCAGAAGGAACTTAGAATATGGAGTTGTCAAGCTTTGGGAATTGATAGTTGTAACTCAAACTGTTGAGAATGAGCACTTTGGACCTTTAGTTGAATTGAGAATGATCAAACTGTTGAGAATGATCATACAGTCCATTCTTCTAGACACCCTTGGATACATTAATTGGCTTCTAGGCTTGGGAAAACTAATATGAATTGAGCCAACAACATGAGGATAGGGTCAAGTATCATGGCAACTGATCATAATTTGTAAAGACAAGGTTCACACTCATTGATGGTCATTTTGCAACTCACCTTGAGTCTACATGAATTGCAGAAGCTTGTGATAAGTATGGATGATTGTCTCCTACCAATATGTAGTACTTTCATATTTTAGATGCCTACACACTATGTTGTTGTTAAGTATTGATGTAGTCTTAAGACATCTCATGAATCCATTACATGTCCACACTTGGGTTTACAAACACAACTCTGTCAAAACAAAAACAATATCACTAGTAAAACTATGACTGTGACAATTAATACCCTTAGGACAGTCATAGACATTTAATCTATTTCATTTGGTTTTGATCCACAAACCCTTCTGAAGGTTGCATAGGGTCCCCTCACCCCTCTCTCTGTCATCAACCACTTCAAAATACCAATCGCTTGGTCTTCCCACCAAATTCTTCACTCTTACTACCTTTTACTGTCTAATACATAGAAATATCAGATTGTCCTCATGCCCAAACACATACCAAATCTAATTTGGAGCCCTGCACACAACATAATATGATACATAGCATGATACACCTGTGGTTACTCCTACCCAAGTTCAAACACAAGAAGCAACGGAAATGGGTGTGGACCAAGACAACTCAAGAATTATCATGACAATAGAAGACCAATAAAAATTATTTTCAGGGCCTAAGGCCAAACAAAATGAAGAGAGAAGAAACATGGAGTCAAAGAAGCATGGAGAACAAGAAAAAGAGGATCTATCTAGGCCCCCACCCCCAAGATGACTCCTCCAGAATTTTAAACTTAGGTGCACAAGCAACAAGATGAAGAACAAAGGCCAAAGTAGGTTGTAACTACCATCAACCCATCCATCCAAAGTGATGAGAATCTAGATGTTCCTAAGTGGCTACAATTCAACTTTGAAAGGATAAAGAAGAGAGTATTGAAGACAATAAGTTTGCAAAAGATGATCATTGAGGTTGAGGCCGCAAGGAAGCCAAAGAAGGCAATGACTCTGTATGACACCTAAAACTATGCAAAAGGAGAGATAGTTGCCAATACCCTAAACTAGGGTAACCCAAGATAGTAAGAAAATGGTTTGGGGGTCATATAGACTAGCTTTATGCTATATGTTAATTACAAATTGTGACCCCGACACCAAGATTTATAAGAGATTGGAAATTATTAAAGGCCAAACAAACACATTGACCTAGAGGAAATATGAATCCATCCGCCTAGCTATTGCCCACCTAGAAATTGCAACTACCCTCAACAATTAATCACTAATGTTGTAGTGTGTTATTTTACTCTAATGATATCTTTCATGATGAAAATGTGGTTGATAATTTTTTGCATGCGATGTGCTCTTAATCTACCTCCCGATCTGAGCATTTAAACAGTCATTTCTTCAGTTTATGGATCGGGATTGGACTCCTATATTGTAACACACACTTCTCTAGGTTTCCAAACATTGGTTCAGAGCATGGGCTAGAATAGAGACAAACACAAAGTGATGAGTTGTGTGGTTGGAGATTTTTAGTCCACCCCTTCTAGGTTGGGATTGTGCTAAACCGAATACAATTGTATCTCCCTAGGACTGCAATTCTTTAACAAAGATTGATGAGGTGTAATGGGGACAATAGAAGGAAAGTTACCACCCCACAAATAATGCCAAAGAGTCATTATCCATTCTAATAGTCTTTGCAATGATCCTTTCTACAAGCTAGGTAGAAGGATCAAAAGACTTCCATACATCTCATTGTAGCAAGATTCTTCACTAGTCGATTCTCATTTGTCTTCCTTGAAGAGCGATAAGGGGGGAAGCCTAAAGCTAGGACTGAGAAGAATTTGTAGCTACTTGCATAGGCTTTGGTGAAATGCAAGGTTCCAACAACAATCCTAGAACAATGAAATTTTGAAGAAGGGCTTCCTTCCACCATAAATACGAGATTGACCAATTTGCATCTAAAACTTGGGCAATTAACCACCACATGTCTCATTTCCTAACATCTTTTGCATAAAAAGGAAGCTCTCATACTCCAAGATTTGCTTCCACAATTAGTCAATATCCCACAAGAATGCAGGCATAGCTAGCATGCATAAAAGAAAAAGTTGTAGAATCTCTTGAAAGGAATCTCTTGAATGGTCTACTTTTTGGCATGTTGAAATTAAGGTGAAAAATCTACCTCCTGCATGGGATTGCAATGCACAAATTCCTTTGACACGGGTTTGATCTTGTCAGGGGTTGAAGTCGACGTGGACGCTTGTGCAGGATTGCAATGCACAAATGACTTGCCCTCTTTTTCTTTTCTTTAAGTAATGCTCGTTGTCATCGGAATTCTGACGAACGTGGGCACTTTTTTGAAAAAAAAACAAATTTCATTACTAATGCCTTCTCCATCAAAACCAAATGTCAAATTACCGTCGAAATTTCGACGAATTCGGGCATTTTAAAAAAAAAAATCAAATTTGGTCACAATGTACCTTCTCCGACGGAAATCTAGACCAAATGTATTATTGATTGTTGTATAGTGTATTGAGATTTTGGCTTGAAGGTTTTGAATTCATATCCTTGGGAGATATCATTTGTATCGTGATTTTAAGTTTTGATTTCAATATTGTTTTGGTCGAGAATGAGTTCTTGTATGTAATTGGGAAGATATTTGCCTATGATTTGGCATTTTGATCTTCCATCTCATGTTGTATCCTTGTTCCTAGTTATAAAAACTACCTTGTATACTTCTATGTGAGTCATAAATTATGTTTAATGTATTTTTTGGACTTTGTCGATTACTTTACTTTCTATTTGAGTCATCTTTCATCCTTTGTTTTGTATGCGTCATTCTAGTGAATGTATGTGCTACCTATTTGGTCTATGTACTATTAGTGTATGCACTATTCTGTCTATTGAATGTGTCATTCTGGTGAACAAATGCGTCATTCTGAGTATCTTATGCACCACATTGGTTGGCATGTGTGCCATTGTTTGTGCTAAATGCATCATTTTGTATAGTGTATGCGCTAAAAGATTTTGTGTATGCACTATAAATATGAGTAGATGCACTTGAAGTTATTGTAAAGGCACCAAATTTTTGTGTATATGCACTATAGTATTTTGTATAGGTGTTGTTTTGTTGTCGTTTTTGCCAATTGGTTTTTTGTGTTAATTTTTGTTGTCCTTGCAGATTTTCTATGCTTCCTTGTGATAATTTCTAGTTTTTTAAGGACCTGATATGTTGCATTATGGCTTAGAGAGAGACTACCAAGAGATCCCTTGAAGTGGGTGTTGGGGTTTTGAGAATGACTGTTATATCCTTGCAGTGATTTGTTGAAATCGTATTTTGATGTATCATGTTTTTGAGATTATTGATTCCATGGTTGGATTATTATATGAGGTTGTTGGAATATTGATTTATGGGTTCAATTATGATTCTGAACCAGTTTTGGATATGGAACCTTTAGTTGGGTTTATATTATGTCTTTCTTTTGGAGGTCCTTGCATGTATATGTTTATGTTTATACCCTAGGTATAGGAACATGATAGGGGGAGTGGCTTCCAAGTGGGTGTCAAGGTCATGAGAGATAGATCACTAAGAGATCCCTTGTGATGGGTGTCAGGGTCTAGACTACTAGGAAAACTCATTGGAAGTTATTTTGTAAACAAGTGATAATCTTAAATAAATTAATCTAGATGGGTTAGGTAGCAGGTTTCACATTAAGATAATAAAATATTTGTGATGCCCCACTCATGCCCTAGAGTGCTAGTATAGGCTTAGGATGAGATTGGGAATTCCTTAGATATGTATGACCAAACTCCCTTTATTGTCTCAAAGGTTGAGACTGTTCTACATGGGTATCATTGGGTGCTAGGGTCAAGAGACTACTAGGAAATTCCTTTTTGTTTGTGATAGCATGTGATGACACTCTCCCCTATATGTGTCCTCAGACCTTAACCTTTGATTTGATGATAGCCTCTGGTGTCTTTGAGCTTCTTGGTTGAGCCTTGTGTTGTGGATTGGATATGTCTTTGTGGCTAGTCTTTAGTGGTGCTTTATGTCCATTGGTTGTTAGGTATTAGCCTAAGTTTAGAGTTGTGTGGGACCTTATGTCATTCTCTGGAGCATGGGGGGTGGACCTACTTGGTTCCACATGGTCGGGTGGTTTGATGCCTTCTTCCATTGGGATTTCTCTTTGTTGGTTGTGTGTGTGTGAGGTTGAGGATTCTTTCTCTTTAGCTTGTACTTGGATCCTTGAAGCAGATTAGCATGTATTCATGTGATTAGAAGGCATTATTGTACATATGTTCATATGTACACTTGATGTTTATATTTGTAGCTTGAGACTATGATTCATTATTGTCGTAAATGTTGTATATAGGTGGAGATACTCTTGTAAGACATAACTTGGATAATTGTTCTTGTAGTTAGAGATTATGATTCCTTGTTGGAATAGATAATGTATTCTTGTATTGATCATCTATGTATTTATTCTAATATGAGAAGTGTATTTTGTAAAAGACTAGTGTGGGTTTTTCTATTAAGTAATGATTGATTGTGTTCTAGAGTTGATGGAATAGTTGGTTGGATTTAATTGTTATGAATATTTGGTTTTGGTGCATTAAAATGAACATATCATATTGGTAGCATTATTATGACTTAATTCATGAGCAACTAATAATGTGGTCAATGGATATTGTTAAATGGGTTATATTTCATGTATGTGTAATGGTGAAGTTAAATGATTAATTTCCTATACTCTTAAAATGAAATGAATATCAGGATTCAAGATTATTGTAGGGAAATGACGTGGTAGTGTTATATGTTGCTTTCATGTCCTAATGTTAAGAAATGCCATTGAGATACCCTAGGAAATGTAATTCTATATGTGTTGTGAGTTAATTTTGCTTGTGTATTTATGTTCATATGGTCATGATTAGTTAATGTATGTGTTTATCTTGAGTTATATGTGTTGTAATGGATCTTTTAAAAAAAAATCTCTCTAATTTTTAGATAGCTGGTTAGTTATCTCTAGGGTATTCTTGGCAAGCATTACAGCTATTGAGTTGCCTCTGGATCTTGTTGGTGGTACTCATGTAAGAAGCTTGTGGGTGACTTTTGGAGTGTGCGGTTTTTCTCCTGAAAGGGTTTTCCCCATGTAAATAATTGTGTTGTGGTATGCATTCTATTTATGTTTATTTTTGTTAAGTTTCTATAATTGTTGTAATGATCCAAAAAAAATTGCATTACCCTCCTCTCAAGGTTAGTATATATACAATACATTTTTTAAATGTTAAAGATGGGGTCATATTATCTTTGTAATAGGGAAAAGACAAGTAAAGAAGCATTAGTGTGAGTATTCTCTAATTTAGATTCATTATTACAAAGATACATATCATTGGTAGATTGTGTAGCTCTAGTATTCTACTTGATCTTTGAAATGTGGCCATGTGTATGTGTTAATAAGTAAGAGGGTGATATCAAAATAATTAGTATTTATCATATATTCTTTGGATCAAATACTCATGATTAACATGATGCATTCACTAGTAGGGAGCAAAATTATTGGCACGCTTTTCCTTTAGCCAAAACCTAGATTTAATACACGTACACGATTAAAGGTTGTTTATGTAATATGTGATGCTCCCTTGGAAGGGATGAACACTACAAAAATGAGATTATACATTTATGGCAAAAGGAGGGATGTTAGGTGGAGAGACTTTCATTGTGAATTAGATAATTCCTCAATATAGTAAATAAAATTCCTTGAACTTTAGCAAACCCAAATTTAATATTCTTATCCTTCAATGAGTCAAAAGTCTATTCCTTGAACTTTAGCCAACCCAAATTAATATAGATATCCTTCTATGAGTCAAAAGTCTAATGTTCTAATTTCATATTTCAAAACACAAAGGAACCAAGAACAAAAACAACATACATATTGAAAAAATTGTAACAAGCCTTCAAAAAATTGTTATTATTCATTTGATCTTTCTTTACAAAATTTGAATTGAGTTTTTCCTCTTTCTGCAAGAGTATTGTTTTACCAAAAAAGAAAATGCCCTTATTTTTCCTCCTAAAGAGATCCTTTTCTTTATTGTTAAAAAACAATTCATTAGCTCTATAACACTTTGTCTCTAGCCCCTTGATGTCTATGCCAACACTCTACATTGTTGTCTCTTCACATTTGAGTTGACCCTTACTTTCATGTGAAGATCTTTATTCCTATATGATGACTTGTTTCCATTTGATGACTTGTTGCTTCCATTCAGCTAGTCTTCACCTTCTTTCGTACTCAACAAGATATTTGATCAGATAGTACTTGTGTTTTTCTCTTTTTCTTTAATTATAAAATACCTATTTTTTAGGTAATGTAAGATTGTATTACCTCTAAGATAGTACATGTTTTTTTCTCTTTATCTTTACTTATAAAATACCTATTTTTTAGGTAATATAAGATTGCATCACCTCTAAGATACTTATGTATAATTTACTTAAGTAAACATTTGTGAATGTAATATTTCTAAATTTAAATTTTTTTTTAACTTACAGTTAATTAAAAAATTATTCTAATCATATATTTAACTAATATTTAACTATTTAGGCCAAAGGCGTTCCCTATATGAGATGAACAAGTTGAAATTTAAAATCTATGATTACAAGTTAAAGTTAAAGAAAACCAATGCAAGACCATCTGAAAAATCACGTCCGTTCATTTTTTCCAATTCATTGTTTGTTGTGCACTTGCGTTATTTCTGTTGTTGTTGAAGAGACTTGCGTCTGTCAACAAGATAATTTACATCCATCGAATCACATTCATTTTCCAGCGGATAGCATCCACTGCTCTCTGCTTGGCAGTCACCTCACTCAGCTTACTCAGACCAATAGTTGGAGCAATCAATGTACGAAACATTATTGTGTACCCTAGAATTGTTCGAAGAGAATGGTGTAGATTTTGGTTGATTTTGGTGGTGTTGTCATCTCTTCTACCCATGTTTCCATCAATATTTTTTACGCCGAAGGCTTATCCTCTATCTGAAATGCACAGCCTAACTTTTTGGAATCTACTGTAGAAAATGAATAAAAACAATGCAAGACGATCAGGAATATATTGTTTGTTGATCGCTTTGCTACTAACTTTCACCGTTTTTGTTTTATGCCAGCTTACCGTCAGTCTATGCCCATACTCTGCACATCAAAATGTATGTTATGCTTTGACATGAAATTGAAATTTAAACATAGGTAGCAGATAAAACTAAAACTCGGATATCCGTACGACTTTGACAGAGTCAAATGTCGTATACTCATCGCCGAACTTCTAGAAACGTCAAGATCTGCAATTATAGCCCCAAATTCCTAGTCCAACAAAATGGTTTTGGATTTCACATGCTTGTGCAATACTGGAGGGGAGCAATTTTGATGCATATATCTGAGTCCACAAGCTATGCCAAGAGCAATCTTATAATGCATCAACCATCACTGGGTCAAATCACCATGCAGACAACCAAACAAACAAACAGCCATCGGCAATGACCTCGTATATCAACAGCTTGAAGTCGGAATCTCTACTTGAAATGTAATACAGAAACTTGTAAGATATTGGTATGCTCTTCATGGTCACCTTTTCTCTTAAAATTACCTTCTGACCTTGTAAACTTTTCCAACTTCTCATGTCTGTTGTTATGTGTAAAGAAAAACATTTGCTAACACATCACATGCCAGCGACTCCATTCAAGGTGAGAATCGCCCTTCCACGAATGCTCTTTTCAAAGACCCCTCTTTCTTGGGGCTTTCCTCAATCAAACTAATTCTAACACTGAATGCCTCTAAACATTGTGAAAGTCTGCCATTAGACAGCTGTGTGAGCGGAACAGTAACAGCTTTTGGGACATTCAATTTCTAAAAGTCGCGCTCCCTTGCCTACACCTCTGCGATTACCAGTGCGATTTCCTTCTCCAGAATCAGATAATAAGATAAGCCAAGCCAAACAGAAATAGAAACAGAGATTTGGTGGAAAAAGATATCCGGGCTTTTTCTGTCGATAACGCTGGCGAAGAATTGAAAGGGGCAGACTGTACATTTTTGCAAGTTAATGGGAAGGTTCTGGGTTCCAGCCTCGCGACATCTGAGAAGAAGCCACAGCTAACAAAAGAAGCCCTGCAAATGCCACATGTGTCAGCGTGTAATTCCTTCAGTTGAACAGATGGCTCTTGTGCAGATGTTGCCAAGAAAACGTTTGTATTGATGGTAGAAAACGTTGTCTGTTAACATGAAAAAGTGCGTCGGCAATTTCGAGATATGGTTAAATGTAAACCATGGCCACGTCAAACCGGTTAAATGTAGTAACGGTCATTTGAATTTCTTAAATGCACCGATAATTTCTATACCCACATCCTATCCTAGGACTAAGACCAAAGTAACATGTGGAGATCAAATTATTTTTTGGGTGAATATATATAGTTGAGTTGTAAAAAACAATCAATCATGTGATCATATCAGTTGCACAAGTATGAGAGCCTCTTATGCATGATTATTGGTCTCATCATCTTTTTGGGCTATTTCTTCTTCATTGACACTGTGTTTCACATAAAACATCATTTGATAAATGGCTTACCAATTGACCTTATGTACTACACAAAAAGTATGCAAAAAATATACTATCTTCTATTTTTTATTTATTTAATTTAATATCATTTGTAATAATAAAAATAATATAGATTTTAGTTAAAAATTAAATTTATGAATAATGCATTGATACAATAGAAGAACTTAGATTAAATTAAACTAAATGGTTGGATAGAAAATCAAAGCTAATGTCAATTCATTTTAGAATGTGATTATCAACACAAAAAATCATTAAAAGGGTGCACGCTTGTATGGAATTTATGATGACGACCTCATAATGTATGGTCATAAGGTTGTATGTTAAACTAAAGCAAGACAAACATGAATATAAGAACCAAACATGTCATAGTGTAATTTAAGACTCCCAAAGGTGAGAAATAAGTACAAACAACAGAAGTGAGAAAGAAGATACAATAGATCAATTACAACGAAGTCAAACCAATAAATATTATCTAACATCATACATATTCAATGAAAAATGACACCTTTTATACAATTTCTAAGTAGCTTCCCCCCTTGGCATTCTCTCAACGAAATTCCTCAAATGTTTTATGTTTTGAGAAGTATAATTGGATGAGGGCACCAAATGACAATTCCTATCTGTCAAAAAAACAAATTGAGGTTATGCATGTCAACTACAAAGAATTTGATATTTTGTTAAAAATATTACTATTCGTTAAAAGATTTACCAAAGGTATAGCCACCATACTAGGTGTCAACCTATGTCAACATATTCGTTGATGAGTTAGTTACAATTTGGCCCACACATATCTCTCTTTGTCTCCCTCTATATCTCTATATCTCTATATCTCTTTTTTTCTCTATCTCCTTAGCTTTATCTTTATCTCTCCCTCTACATCTATATTTTTCTTCGTTTGTAACCCTCTTTTTCGTCTCTAACTCTATCTTCTCTCTCTCTCTCTCTCTCTCTCTCTCTCTCTACATGTCTCATTTTCTTTATCTATCAATCTCCCTTCCTCTCTTTAACTATTGTAAACATAACATGAGCCTCCTAGAAATGAATTTCAATTATCTTTTTGATTCATTTCACTTGTGTTTGGTAAAATGAATGCATAGTTGATTTTAATCCATCATTTCTTCATTGAGACCATTTTTACATAAACAACACCATTTTTGAGTGACCTACCAATTGACCTCATCTACTATACAAATATAATCAAAATAAATAAATCTTGATTAACCTTCTATATCTCTTCGGCGTGCCCATTGCACACCAATTGCTAGTTTTTAATGTTTATGAGATTTGTCCTTCTCATGGGTTCAATCCTCGCTTTATTTCATATTAAGTGAACGATCTTACAGTGGAGGTTTAACATATTTAAGAACCCTATAATCTCGGGAATTTAATCTTCATAGATCTAAATTTAAAAAGTCCTCGTTTATTAGAAAGAAGAAAGGAAATATAAGACACTACACTTTCAATGCAAAGCAGAGTTTTGTGTACGTTGTTGAAGGGGTCAGAGATCCGTTGGTTTTTTAATTATAACGGTCGGATTTTTCTGTTTTAAACGGGTGGTATTTCAGAAACTTACTGTTACCTTGTTCTTTCTTGCTTGAGAGATCCAATTGCTCTTGAAACCAGTGAGTTTAATCATTTATTTCAATGAGAATGGGAGCCAAGTCCAACGATAGAAGAAGATCTTTCGGATTAACATGGGCAGAGCAATGGGATTATGCATTCAATGATCAGGAAGCAGCAGCACAGAAAAATAAGTCCATCATCACCAGATTAGCAGATTATAACAAGAAGATGAAATCTGCAGCACTTCTTGGATTGGAGAAGTCTAAAGCTGTTGCTTTTTTGGGGGCTAAGAAGGTTAAGGGAGGGACTAAATCTAGTTTACATTGGGTAAAAGATCACTGCGACAAAAAATCCCAAAATTGATATGCCACTTGTAAAATATTGGGTTATCTAACTAGATTTTTTATCTCAGAAACAAAAGCCCATTATCTCTGTACCTACAAAGTTTCTTTGTCCTGCTTTGTATTGTTAGCTTCAAGAGTTCTGGATTAGAGAAGTCTAAAGCTCCTGCCTTTGGTGGGGGTGGGAGGGCCTAAGAAAGTTAAGAGATGGACTAAATTTAGTATACATTGGGTGAAGGATCAAAAAGATCCCAAAATTGATATACCACTTGTAGACTATATTTATTTTTTGTTCTCAGAACAGAAGCCCAATATTTCTGTAACTACAATCTTTCTTTGTATCAATAGATAAATTATTTTCAAGAAGATACATTTGTCAGATTCAAGATTTTTTTTTGTTTCTGTTGGAAGTTGTTTTAGATATTTTGGGTTGCCTATATAATAACCTCTGGATACCGAAAAAGGGGTTTATGCTCGCTTATCTACACTGCTTTAGTGAATGAATTGTTTTGAAACTTTCCTTTGCTGTACACTACAGTCAAGTTACAGACAGGGTGTTGTCTGTTTATTTAAGGCCTTTAGTGTATATAATTTTTCGTACCAGAATTGTTGAAACTTGGATTCTGGAGTTCAGTACTCCGGAATTTCTGTGAGATGTAACAAATATGGTTTTCAGTGTTGAAATTGTTCAAAAATAATGTTCGCTTGGCACTTTCCCCATCTCCTTAACGTTTTTATCCAGATCATTCCACCATGCTCTTTCTCCTCTTCTGGATCCTCCCTCACTGAAGTTTTCGAAACTGTTCTTGGATCCTCTAAAAATCAAAATGGTCTATAAATACAGCACCCACTCTACTGTTGAGGTTCAAGCAATTAGCTATCAGATCTGATCTGATCTGCGATTCTGTATTGAGTTTACTGTAGAGAGTTCTGATTATCTACTTTTAAACATATTATTCATTGTATTTTTTTTAGTTGGCTTTTTTTTCTCATATTATGATGCAGCATATATACAGTTCTGTACGAAAGTTGTTGCCTTGGTAATGTACCTATATTTGTGTTTCTATATTTGCTGCAATTATTTATATTTGTGCTTGCTTAATCTTCAAATATTTGGACCCATTTTTACCAATAGAACTGTGTTTGTTACAACTCACAAAAGTTCAGACAACTCACAGAAGTTCAGAGCACAAATTTCTTCATGAAACCCAGAATTTCTTTAGGGAAAATATCCATGTTGTCTATCAACAACTAAAACTAATTTACTGAAGGAAATCGATATCTTCCGCTAGGATTGAAAAAAGCCAGGGATGGCTTGAAGTTGAAGAGCGTTTCGCTATCCTCAAAAGATTTGCAAAAGCTGTGAAGGGGGCTTTGAAAAACAACAGAAATTGTTAAAGTTCATACACTGGGGTTTGGGGTTCATGAATTTTTTTGCTCTGTATACTTATAATGTAATAAACCTATTTTCTATCCATGTTTCAATGCCAAGAAACATGTTTATTACATTCATAGAAGCTCCACAGCACAAATTGCTTGATGAGCTCCACCAAACTTAAACAATTTCTATAGAAGAAAATACAACTCTTTTACCATCAACTGAAACTATTTACCTACTGGCAGCAAAACGAATATCATCTACTAGGATTGAAACAAACCAAAGGTGTCGTCAAGGGCATTTTGCTAGTCTCAAATGAGGTGCATACGATGTGAACGCGTTTATGAAATACAACAGAGGTCATTGCAAAAGAGTAAAGACATTTCATGTCAGGTTTAATGGAGCTGAAGCATATATCTTTAATAAACTAAAGCTTATTCTATGAAGTAATTTAGTTGTTAGTTCACAATTGCTAACGGATGATTAAATGAATGTTTTAATCACATTCATGAGGCCAAGCAGTTTATGGGACTTACAGATAGCCAGCAAAGAAGAACTTATGCACCCAAAACATGATACCTAGATTTCCTTTTCCTTCTGTAACTTGGATCTTCTACTGTGTATCTTGACCAAAAAATCTGCAACCCTTACTATCTTCTCTTCTTCAAACAAATTATCCAAGTTGTTCACATTTAATGTCTCAATATAATTGATCCGGATATCCTTGTAAGCTGAACATTCCATGATGTAATGCCATCTTGTCTCTACCGCTTCTTGAGTGCAATATCTACATCTTCTATTTGCCCTCTCCTCTTTAGGTATCATCCATCTTCCGGTCTCACATCTAAGCTGGTGGAAACTTGTTCTTATGTGAGCGATTAGCATTTTTGCTTTCCATGTAGGCTTTTTGTGCATGGTCATATGTAGGATAAAAATGTTTGATTTAGTATTCCTTTTTCCTCCCAAGTGACCCTTTCCACATGCTTTCTTTGAATTTTCCTTGCACATACTTTTTATTTCCCCGTTGTTATTTGGACATTCACTTATGCTAATACTCCACTTGTTCATCCATTTGATGTTTTGTTTCATCCACATGCTCTTCCTTCTATCTAATTTTTCACTAGCTGCCATTTTTAACCAGCAATGAGTCTTGATATTTTCTAATCTTCTTAGATAGCTTAACAACCGAAACATAATTGATGCGTATCTATTCCCATTTGGAGTTCATAAGGTTTTATGAGACCAGTTTGTTTGTTTTTCCTATTAAATGAGGGCATTCTGAAGCAGTTTCTATAAGGAATGTTGTACTTGGTGAAGGAAAAGTAGAAGCATTAAATCTGAATGAAATAATTTTAATGAGATGAAGTAGTTTAAGGCAGTAAGGAATACAACTAACACATTTTCAAATCCTTCTCGTTATACAGAAATTTTACCATTTTGTGTAGATCCTTGAGTTTTCAGTACCGAGGACATATAATGATTTGACAAATGTTAAATAGTTTAGTGTGATTATCAGCTGGGACAATAAGAGAAGAACCCACACATTGTAGTGATGAGATGGGGAGAAACCTGTGTGAATCTTGCTTCATAGCCAAAGTATAATATGATCAGTATATTTTATAAATTTTAAAAAGAGGCCGAATCTCTCCGGAAACTTCTTTTTTTCTTAAAGCTACAGAAGCTAATCTACTTCAAAAAAATATTTGTTGACGGTAGTCTGAATCAGCACATTGTTTTCTGTTCAATTTTAGTATCACTAATTGTGAAACTTACCTTGTTCATCATCTGTATATTTTTCACTTCGTAAAAAAATGTCTTGTGTGTATTTTATCATAGTTGCAAGGAACTGTCCATTTGTGGGGTCATAGCGTTTTCACGGAGTAATACCTCCCCTTTGAATCCAAACTCATTTTTTATGTGTTCCCCCACAACTCACAGTCTCAGATCAGATCTATAAAGAAGATTTACTGAAATTTATTCAGCAACGTACCCATAGAAATACCATCAGACCACCTTCACCAGTTAAGAAAGAAAATGTTACCTTATGATGGGAACTCCAAAAACGCTATAACTTTCACGGATGAAATGGAACATAGAATCTGGCTGCTCAAGAAAAAGATTTATCAGCAGATGTACAGGGGCTTTTTCAAAAATGAATGTACAACAAAATTGGAAACCCTTAAGATCTATAAAACATTCTTATGATGCTGAAGGGATGCTTATGTCCATCTTCTTTCATCGAACAAGAAAAGGATTGGTCAAGAACGGGATACTTATGCTCAGAAAATCTCGTGTGTATCAACCACAGGAAAAGAGAAACTACTGCATAAGGAGGTAAGGAGCAACAACCTCTCAAGAAGCCTTTTCAAAGTGATACAACTTTCCAATCACAAAAGCAAGTCTTCACAAGAGGAGGACAAATCCCAGGCAACATATGCATTCAAAGGAAAATCTTGGCACACGAGAACAAATGCCAAGCATCATATGCATTCAAGGGAAGCCTCAGTAGACAAAAAAATCAAGACCTGTTTCCATGCTTAGGCCTCATTGGAAGACAATTGAGTGGAAGACATCAAACTTGAACAGCCAAAGCAGTCTTCAAAATCCTCAAAGCTAGACCAAAGAAAAAATTGCTGAACTCTATGCCCCAAATTTGGAAGAACTAGAAAACTCAAAGGGTACAATGGTTCATCTCACCAGCCGGAGGATGGATCCCCGTACTGATGTAGTATCAGGAGTCAGAGGGAAGAACTATTGGACAAAATGTATATCATAGTATAGCCCATGTGTAACTCGAGTCTTGTTGTCAAGGAACAAGAAAGGCTTAGCAGTAGGCTGGCTATCCTTTGCATACAGTTGAAGATGAACGCAAAACCAGATTAAAGACTGAAGATGGTTTTTAAGTGGTTCGAAATAACATTGAGTTTAATAATGCTCAATTAAATTCATGAGGTGGGTGAAATAAACAATCAAAGAATGCAGTGGTAAGTTTGTGATTGTGTACCTAATGTTCTCAGTTTTTAAAGTATTAAAGAGCATGTGCACCATTTGAAGTTTCAAGGTTTTAGAGAAGAGCATATTTATTTAAGGATGGCACCTTGTTCTTTGAAGGTGTGACATTTGTGAAAAAATGATGTCCATAGGATGTTTTAAAAACTGTGAAGGCTTGACCATCGACTGATTGATGATTTGGTGCATCAATTGGTGGCAAATTGAGTTTAAGAAAGGTAAATGTTACCCACTTAATGAGAAGCTGATGAAGCCAAGAAGAGATGCTCTTCTTATGATCACTACTTATATGCAATGTAAAAGGATTATGATGTGTAACTTTTATCTACACGACTGAGAGCTTCTTATTTTTATCTACCCCACTCCAACTAGTGTACCAAGTGGTATCAAATCTTGTTGAGGTGTTTGGGAGTTGTAGAATGGTGAACAGAAATGGAAGAAGATTTCTACCCATTTGGGGTGCATTAGCCCTAAAATGTTAGAAACATAGAGTTATTGGAAGCCATAAGAGGCTTACAAGCTCAAATGAAAGACATGGAAATTATCAAAGAAGAAGAGTGAAGGTAGAAGTAAGTGATTTAGAAGAAAATGAAAAGGAAGAACACAATGAAATGGATAGACTTGAAGAAAAAGTATTAGAATTAAATTACTGAAATGGAAGAAAACTTAGGATAGATTTTCCCAATTGTGTGGGAAATATAAAATCCAAAAGAGTTAATTAACTAGCTTTCAAATATGTAGTACTTTGACTTGGAGTCAATTGAAGATCCCAACAAGTTAGGTCAATTGTGTGGGAAATATAAAATCTAAAGAGTCATGCATCAATACGGTGGGAACAAGTACAACAAGAAAGAGTTTGTGAAGGAAAAGAAAGAATTGATGTATATGATAGAATGATAGGTAAGTTCAAATGTACTTTTTTATTCCTAATTATTCTATTATGTTATTTAAAAGGTTGTAGAATTTTTATCAAAAGGAGAAGAGTCTAAATGAGCATAGAAGGAAGTTTTCTATAGATTGATAATCCTAGCTAGTCATTTTAAAGTTATTGAAGAAAAAGTTTAAGGTATATTAATAGGTTGAGATAAAAAATACAAGATGAAATTAGTATGTTTAATACTAGATTAGTGGAGGAAGCACACTAATATACATTAAAGGATAAAGATAAGCTGGCTAAAAAGAAACAACAAAGCTATAGTAGAGATAGAGTTCATGGCTAGCAATTAGACATGGACAAAGCTTCGACAAAAAAGGAAGAAAGGTGCAATCAACTCACAAGGAGGATGATTTTAGTCTTCTAAAGGAAGATAATTGGACGACAAGTATGTGATGAAGGATTCAATGTCACTTACTACAAATGTGGAGCGTTTGGGCATCAAGCATATGAATCATGTTAAAAATACCAATGTCTATTATGTTTTGTTTCTTTAAGAACTTAAAGAAAATGAGATTCTAATTGAGGTTGCAAATATGTTGTAAAATTGTGTAGAAATTGTCAAAAGCATTGCTAACAAAGTTGCCACCAATGAGGAATTTTTTACATCAAATGGATCTAATCTGAGGAGTTATCTTATCTAAAAAGGCACCCCACTAAATAGATGCAAAGATGATTGTATAATTAAACAAGAAGATATATGATTCATTAAATAACCCAAACTAATTCTAGGGTAAGATTGAGTCTATTTGTAGTTCTTGTAGCTTTGAAACCAAAGAAGGACAATGAATAGAAAATTGCACTAGTTCAATGGCTAATAAGATCACTATTTACTATAGATGTCCTTTACTTATATTGAATGATTTGTTAGAAGAAGTGGTGCTATATATTTTGCAAGAGACTTAAAAAGTGGATATCTTCATTTCAAGACAATAGAGGGTAAAGAGTCAAAAAATACTATAGAAAAGGTAAGTCGTGACCTTTGGCTTAACTGACACCCCTAGACCCTTCATGCAATTAATTGATGAGGTGTTAAAACTATTTATGAGAACATTTGTTGTGGTTTATCTTTACAATATATTGATATATAGAAAAACTAAGAAAGAACATCTCTAGCATTTGAGATAGGTTCTAAAAAAATCAAAAGTTGAGAAGTGGTTGATTAAAGTAAAGAATTGCTCATTTTAAAGAATAAAACAATATATTTGAATTTTTCTGATATCTAGAGAACAATTAAATATGGATCTTGCAATGGTAACTTCAATTTAGGAGTGACCTATACCAAAAAGAGTTATAAAGGTAAGAAACTTCCATGGATTGGCTAGTTTTAATATAAATTTCATAAGACATTTTAGTGGAATTTTTGCACCTCATCAATCCATTTCTTAATTTTGGGTCCTATCCTATATCAATTTTTTTTTCATCTATTGATCTTTTTAATGAAACTCCACCATTGATTGGATGTTGACTGAAGCATATAAATAAAACCATCCATCAACTCATTTCCCCTAGCTAGCATTCATCAACCTTAGCTCATATTACCATCAAGCATCCTATCATTTGCAAAGTATCAAGTATCAAGCATATAAATAAGACCCTCTATCAACTCATTATCCCTCGCCAGCATTAATCAAACCTAGATTATATTACTATCAAGCATCTCAGGATCATCTGCAAAGTATCAAGTATCAAACTACCATCATGTCTTTGTGTTATCATAGTTATGTTACTTTGTTCAAGAGCAATCCAATTTTCAAACATTCAAACAAATATCAAAGAAACAATAGAGCATCTTAAGGTCTTTTCTATGGTGTTATTGTTTATCCTTTGATTTTACACATAGATCTTGGGCTTTACTGAGTATGGATGTGAATTTGGCACTTTCATTTTATTTTAATTCACATTTTCATCCTTCACAAAACTCATTCAAAAAAAATTTAAAAAAATTAAATCAACAATTTAAAATATCAAAATTTTACAAAAATAGCTTGTAACATTATAAAAAAAAATTATGTTGATCACATCCTTCATGGTAGTAAATGAATAATCAAGCATGCTCTTCACAACCCTCTCTACAACAACATTCTTTTAGTAGGACTCTCCAATCACATTTTGCTTATAAATATGCACTTTATAAGCATGGAAGATCAAAATAAAATATTGAAATTTAAATAATATTAAAAATTATTTATTTTAACATCACACAAACACCATGATAGAGTGTTCTAGATAAGCTCTTGATTGATATGTTTGTTGGCCAATTCTACGATATCCACCTATCAATCGGAATTGTGAATTATCAAAGATGGATAATCGATCTCAATTTATAGATTTTCAAACACCACACGCAAACATTGTTATAGAGTGTTCTAGATGCTCTTGATTGATATGTTTATTTCCCAATTCTACAATATCCACCTATCAATCAAAATTGTGAATTATCAAAGATGGATAATCAATCTCAATTTATAGATTTTCAAATAAGCAGATGAGGATAGATGAAGATAATGATAACATATCTATAATTAGTCAGTGTCTTGATTTATCGATTCAACAAATTTATTTAAATTTTATTATTTTTCCTTTGTTAAAGATTTGTTAGCTATTTCAAGCAATTACTTAACTGATTGTTTGATTTTAAGATTTATTAAATTAGTATATTTGATCTAAAAATAAATTTTATTTATTAATTTAAATATTTTACAAATAATAGAATATTTACAAAAATAAAGGATAAGAATCATTTAACTAATTTAATTCTAATTAAATAGATTAGGTAATAATTAAATGAATTATTTTAATAAATAGGTGTTTATAATGCACAATGGTAGGAAATTGGCATTGGTGAAGTTGGAGTGTCTACACACTTACAGTTGTGCAATACAATTGCTATGCTTTACAAAGAGAACATTAATGGCAAAGCATGTGACTCATTTATATATAAGCACTTTGGTGAAATTCCTTCCATCTTCCACCACATTCTTTACCTAGCTTAGTTTCTCTTTGGAGAAGGTCAAGGTAGTGGGTGACACAAGGGCTCCAAAACAAAGCAAAATGCCTCACCTCTAATAGTCTACCAACTACTACATGTGTGTAGATGTATTGTCCATCACTATCTAGACAAATATTTTTTCACTCCATCTCCATTACAACCTCATCCAACAAGCTACACAAAGTCTTAAATTTTTTATTTCACTAGAGGCATTGACCAATTTTAAAAGGATAAAATTTTCTCTTGAAACCACAAAAAAGTTGAGTATCTTATCCTTTCCATTCATCCATCTACCAAATAAAATATTGTAGCTTTACATTGTTCAAATTTATTTGTTTCTCTACTAGCTTATACGTGTTTCTTACATCATCCTACAATAATGAGTCACTGAAGTCATAATGGCTTAGGGCCTTGAACCCCTTACCATGATCAACACACTAATTAGCTACTCCCAATAATAACTCAAAACAATACTAAATAGAATGTTATTGTAGTACCAAAATTTGGTATAGGTCAATTTTGCCTCATAATCAATTTTTTTTATTTTATGCAATACCTTCCAACAAATGTCGTACATTTCTAATCCTCGTATCCATGACATGTGAATAGAAGAAGATTTGATACAATACCTTCCAACAAAGGTTGGAGATGCCTAATCTTCATATCCATGGCATGTGAATAGAAGAAGAGACACCTATGTATCCCTCAACTTTTGACCATAGAAAATAAGGCTTAGACTCCTATAGCCTCTACCATCCTCTTTTTTCTACTTTCTTTAGCTCACATGTTGAAAGGAGAGCTTTTGCCTTATTCTCAAACTCTAGACTTGCTTGTGTACATAAGGGATAATAGCATCTTAACAATAGTGGACAAACTATTTTAAATGGTTCAATTATACTATGTAAGAAAACCAATGACACGTCAAATTTTGCTACATTATTTTTCCAAGATGTAGTAGGGTTGAATGATTTACCTAGAAGTATTACTTCTAATAGGAATACTAAGTTTATGTCATTTATGGAGGATGTTATGAAAAAAATTGGGTTTTGAATTAGATTTTAGTTCTACTTGTCACCCCAAATTTATGGACAAATAGAAGCAATTAATACTAGTCTTGACAATCTACACAAAAGTTTAGTTGGAGACCAACCTTCAAGTGAGATTTGGTCGTTGCACAAGTAGGAATGTAAGAGTCAAAGATTTCACGAAATATATAAAATAACTACACGAAAAAATAAAAAAATTGATTCAAAAGAATAATTTAGAATATGAGGAAAAGGTTGATGGGAAAGGAGAGTGGAGTAATTTGCAGCCTATTTTTGTGAAAGGAGAGGTTTCTTAAGGGTACCTATAATAAAGTACAAGCAGATTAGATGTTGTATAATTATGTGGACATTATATGACAATGCATATGAGGTTGGTCTTTGAATACCAATCTTCAATGTTGTTGATTTGCACTCATATGTAGGGATGATAGTGTTAGTGTTGCCATATCGTAAGGACATTACAAACACTACTGACTAGCTCTAGAAAAGGACAAAAATAAAATGATGTAATATTATTAAAAAAGAAAAGATTATGAAGAAGATTAGAAATAGAGATTATAAAAAATACTTGGTAAGATTGAAAAGGTAGAAAAGAAAGGGATCTACATAAGATGCGGAACACCTTAAGATCCAACGGCAATCCACAAAAATTAAAAAAAAAACTATTTTGTCCTATTTTTTTAAATAATGAATATGGAATAGTAAATATTTTTTAATTGGATAGATGATGCAGCAAACTCTCATTTGATGTCTGATATAAAGAAGTTGAAACTTTCGATTGGATGACTATCAAAGCAAATCAGATTTTAATTTATCCTCGTGAATTCAAGAAGTTTCCAAGCGGTGGAAACAGGGGCTATAAATGGAGAGAACCGTAAGACATTAGAGACAGCGATTGGATGACTATCAAAGTAAATCAGATTTTAATTTATCCTCGTGAATTCAAGAAGTTTCCAAGCGGTGGAAACAGGGGCTATAAATGGAGAGAACCGTAAAACATTAGAGACAGTTTCCTCTGTTTGCAACTGAAGGACTGCTTTTCCCTGTCTGCAACAGGGATGCTACAAATGGACCAGCAGAAGTGTACGTCTGAATGACCAAGTTAAGGCAGAGTATTATTGATTTCAACAAAGTATCAGATTGTTATTGTGAACCCAAGTTGACAGCTGTTTTCCCAGTTCTATGTTTGGAGTTCATTTTGCCTGGTTGTCACTGCCTGTGTGGCTTTATTAGGATTAAGACTGTCTTGTGTTGAGGCTGAATCTCAATGGCTCTGTATTTGAAATCTTAAGCTCTGATAAACTTTGTATTCATTTCTTTGAAGTGTTTTCTTCTTCAAAGACTTCACCTGGAGTTTGTTGCTTTTAACTGACCCAATCCGGCTACCATACCAATATACGGTTTTGGGGTTATCTCACATTCAAAATCTGCCGAAACAATGAGATTTTTGCTTTTCATCCAATTCAGCATGTTTATAAATCTGGATTGAACCGATGAAAAGGTCACCTCCATTCCAAATGCTTATATGTTTTTAAGCATTAATAGCATATTTTTAGAAATCCAGCAAGTATTTAAGGATATAATTGGTAGAATGATTTCGAGATCTCCCTGCCCAGGCGTGTGATTAAGTAATATGTATTGTAACGGAGCAGAGATTGATTTTCCGAAGGACTTGCAAAATATTGAGCTTAAAAAATGAGTCCATGAAAGTAATCCTTGTAAGTTACCGGTGATGCTTCTATTAAATCCGTTCGATATTCAAATTGATATTTTTAATCATACCTAGCATATAGGGCCAAATAGAGATACAAGAGATATTCCGGCAGTGGATTTTATAAACAGTTACACAAAGGGGTAACAGTCTTTATTAGGGTATGGTTCCAAGGAAGGGAATTAGCTAAAAAAACTTGCCGGATTTTATAAACAGTTACACAAAGGGGTAACAGTCTTTATTAGGGTATGGTTCCAAGGAAGGGAATTAGCTAAAAAAACTTAGTGTGATTGAAAAAAAATTAAACAGGTAATTTTGTACATAAAAAAATTAGTAATTATGTATGAATAAAATTAGAATTTAAAAACAAATGTCATGCAAATCTGATCTAGAACCTCCTGAGAACTCCTGAACTCGTAGAAGAGATTTTTAGCCTCCTTTCTCCAATATCAATTCAAAGCTTACAATTATATAGATGAAGATCCTATCTTGTATGAAAATATTTATTTTAATTCTGTGACTAATCTTTTTCAATTTTTTTGACTGCCCTCAGATAGTCCAAGTCCCTTCTATGAGACTCCGTCTTAATTCAGTTACCAGATAGAACAAACACTTCAATAACTAAAAGATAGTGAACGAAACGAACGCTTCAATAACTAAAAGACGGTGAATGAAATAAAATAGTATATATTTCTAATTCAGCAAGATTCAGTACATAGAAAGGTATGGGAAGCACTAGAACCCCTTCTCACCCAATGGAACATCCATTACAAATTTGAATATTTTATTGCGTTTCGCTGTGTCTATAAAATATAGTGGGTATGAGTTTTCCACTGTTTATATAGCATGGGCAAATATTTAAAACAAAAAAGTGTTTAGTTTTTGAATCAACCTTTGGGATTACACTCAGCAATCTATAAAATATGTGATTGTTAATCACAAACTGATCTATTCTATTGCAAAGCACACCACACGAAAAGGTGTAATTGTTAATCACAAACTGATCTATTCTATGCAAAGCACACCACACGAAAAGGATTAAAGAAAGTGATCAAGAAAAGGGAGTTTTCTTTCAGTGGGTGAGTGAAGGAAAAAGAAAAGATTATCGAGGTAAAGGGAGAAAATTATCTGTGAATTCCGTTGTGAAGAAATCTGCTGCTTGTTTATGGTACCATATTGATATTGGCCGTTATGAATTTATATTTCAAAAAATCTGCTTTCCAACTCAATTTTCTAGTTCTAAGATCAGTTTTACTTTTTTTTCTTTAAAGCATGAAAATTTGGTTTGGCTGCAGAAAATCACTGCTGATATCTAAATCAGCATTCAGTGGCATTTATCATCAATAAAATTCAATCTTCAATCCAACGTCGTTAGACATTACTTACTTTTTCACGGCTAAAAACTCCCATAGGTCGCTAAATTTTAGAAATTCCTTTCAAAAGGGATGGAATAAAGATTTGACGACAGATGCTTACGGTAAAGGCTACCTCTGTCATTCTCAACGTATTATTATTTGATATTTCCTACATTTGTCATATCCAAATTCTTCCATAGTTTGATGAATTTTCTGTAGTCGTCATGGATCAAAGATTCAAACTATCTTCGCAGTGTCAAATGTAACTGTGCGATGCATTGTTTCCGATATGGTTGATTAAGGTCATTCAACATTGCCACGCCTTTTTAATTTTTTGGAATACTAGCACTAATATCCGAATATTATGATGCGAAAAGGTCTGATAATCCTAAAAACCTTATATGAACAACATCCTTGATATTTATCTGTTCCTAAGAATCTCATAAAATATAACGCATGAATACTAGCACTAATTATCCGAATATTATGATGCCAAAAAGGTCTAATAATCCTAAAAACCTTATATGACAGAGCATCCTTGACATTTGGCTGTCCCTAAGAATCTCATAACAAATATAATGCACTAAACAATTAGATCAATTGGTTCAACAAGAAAATCATAAATTAATTCTGCTATCTGATGCATATAGACACAGTACGTAACTACCACTTGACAACAATTTCGACACTTGCCGGTAGAGTAAATTCATCGATGTATAAATGACTTTTATCAAGATTATTAAATTGAAGAGAGAAATTTTTCAAATACAAATAAAAAACTCTTTTACTTGCACAGAACTTTTCCTCTCTACAATCTACAACACTGCGATATGACAGTTTTCATTTAATTAAGGCGGCTAACCACCCAATATAACTGTTGGCAGAAGCATTACCAAATAAAACCCTGCTTACACAAAACCGTACAAAACAGCGTCATGGTAGTTTATATTTACTTCAAGTATCAATACCAGCCACCCATTATAGCATCTCAGCAACGAACTAAAAGTATACATAAATAATTGAAAGTGAAACACTAGCTGCCTTAAATAAACAGAATATCCACATTTTTCGCCACATGTACAAATGTATGGACATTTCTATAATACAGACGTGAGCAAAAAAAAACACACTTCTTTTTGCTAAATACAATAAATGCATTTACATCTCTATAATACATATAAACATATATATACAAATGTATTACATTTTGATTTTATGATACACATCCAAATGGAGGATCTATTGACTGGCTGTATGGTTTGATTGAAGAACCTGTACAAGGATTTTTTTCTTTTTTTCTATTTTTTTTCTTTTTTTCTTTTTTTTTTCATATACAGACTGGCAAAACTTGTATACAGCCAGACCACATAGAACATTGTCATTTACCGCTCAATAATTTTATCCTGAATGCATCCCAAAATCTAGAATACAATGCATACCATGGAGCCACGATCACCAAGCCAGAATTCCCTAACAATTCCAAAATAAAAAGGGGCTGTTTTCCCTTCTCACCAATCATATGATTCTAACAAACCAAGCTCTGCCATCTTCAACAGGTGCCAGAGAATGATTAAATAGAAACATAAGCTAAAAATTTGAGGCATCATTTCTTTGTATTTCTTTGTACACACTGTACACCACAACTATATTTTGAGATCAATAATGTACAACTCAAATGTTACCCATTATTAGCATGCGCATGAGTAGCTCCATAATCATTTCATGGATGCAGAAGCCAAGGTTCTACAGCTCTTCGTATTTGACAACACAATGAACAGTCGGCACAGAGCAAATCATAAATTGGCATTGTTTCTTCATAATCATCATGTAATGCATCAATACATCTTCCACACTTCCTGCAACGAGAAATACAAAATATACAACCCCGGCAACCTTTCCCCTGGCAGCTTTCCAATGTACAGTCATAAACAAGCCTTGCTTTTCCACATTTAGGGCACTCTTCAACGTCTATCAAACAGTCATCATCTGAATAATGGTGACCATAAGGATAGAAATGTGGTTTTACAACTTGAGATCTCTTCTGTGAACCACCATCCATTAGGTATTTCAATTTCTCAACATGATCGCTTGTTACATTACAAATGCCATTGATCTTTAACAGTTTCAGCCCAGGAAAACTGAATTCCTTGTGTGCTTCTACAATATTTACAATGCCCTCACCAGTGAAGTTGAGGCAGTATGGTAAACACAACTGCAAAGCATATAAAAATAGTGCACCACATCAGTTAGAAACTTGGAAGCATTATACTAAGATTTCCAAATGAGTAACCACTTTGTAACAAAAATTAAATGTCTTGAGAAAATATGTAATTCGAAGTGAATCATTCTCAGAACAAAGAATTTAATAAATTTCAAATTACGGCGTACCAAATGAACCCTAGTCAGGATATTTACAAAGTGGAAATAATCTAGACATATAAATTCAGTTTAAAAAAACCTGAGATATAACAATAACAAATCAAAACCCAATGCTCATAAACATTTAATAAGAAAGAAATCAACTAAACAACACAGATTAGCAGTCCACATTATACAGTTTATACATACATTCTGCATATTCTGTATAGCCCATCTCATTAAAAATGAGTTTATAGGAGGAGATTAATGGAGTTTATTCTATGTTCCACAGCATTTCCAGGACGGGGACGATGGGACAGCAGGGGACATGTTTTGGGCTAAGTTACCGATTCTTCTCAGAAAAACCTGGGTCCTGATTCTGCTTCTGCCCCGGTCCTGGTCCAGGCCTGATTCCGGGTGGATTCCTCCTGGGTCCTTCCAGGACCCACAGAGGACCCAGCCACCTGGGAAGGACCCGGGAGGAATCCACGGGGAACCCAGGCAGACCCAGGCGGACCAAATGGCTATCATTGCAGAAGCTTCTTGGTTATTAATTGCACTTGTCTGCTTTGTTTCATCAGCAAATGGCTAGAATAAGGTCAATAATCTCACTGTACTTCATGCTCTTTACAACTATTAACAATGAAACAAACAATCAAACAACTATCAGCATATTATTCAACATTTTTTCTGTCAGTCTGTCCATATTTTAAGATTTAATGCCTATAAGATTCCAAAAGTTTGTGATGGATTCCAACCTTTGGTACCCATTGGATTTTGATTACTTCAATTCTATATATGTCCCATCAATCTAGGGGGAATGATAATTTTTCTTCCTTTGTGCAGAATTTGCCCACACTTAATGTGAAGATTCAAAAAATGATGTAACAAACTTGGTTCAAACTCAAGGCACTACATGATCATCTTCAAGGACCTCATTTTATAAGTTGGTGTCTATGTTTTCCTTCATGTAATTACTTGGTAAGTACAAAGGTACTATGGCATGTATGAAAAGTCACATTGTATATTACATATTTGTATGGATTGTATCATTGTAATAATCAATAGTGGTAGTAATAGTTTATAAATTATATAATTATATTTTATAATTTTGATGTTTGAACATATATATATATAGAAAATTAATATATATATATATATATATATATATATCTGTGTGTGTGTGTGTATGGATGTACCCGTACCCCAAGGAATTTTTAATTTTTTTGCCGAATCCGCGAATCCGTACCAGATTAAGTATCCGTATCTGTACCCGAATCGGTAACTTAGGTTTTGGGGACAACAGCCCAAGGGCCAATTTTTGGGGGACAGCAATATATATATAAGAAAGAAATTAGTAAATGTAAGTATATATAGAGAAATAGTGAAGTTTCTACAAGTTAATGAACAGCATCATAACATCAGCAATATAAAATGACAATGCTAAAATGTTGGATGTGATGTCTGCAGAAACCTGCATGCCAACCACATTCCAAAAAGAAATTGTTTGTTTGTACTTCTCACACAATACCACACTGTACTAGACCATGGCAAATGCACCTTTGCAACTGACAATTGTTGAAGATATAGCTGCGATAGAGATCATCAATGCAATGTTCCTTATTTATTTCTTCTGGTATCGGTTCATTAGCTTCCGTTCTTTTCTTGCCTTGTTTGCATTGGTGGCTGTCGGTGACTCTTCATGTTGCTACGGCAGTCGGTGAAGGTGATGTGGCTGTCAGTGTATATGAGGCTGTCGGTGCAGATGTAACTGTCCGTGCCTTTCCCTCTCCCTTCGTGTGCCTCTTCACTGGAAATCCCAATATGTTATATTTATCATTCTTCCTTGTCACGTTCTCTCTTCTTTGGCAGTTTTGATAGATTCATGATCAGCTTCTCTCATTCATCAAAATAGTGTGATTGTGTCTGTCAGATCAAAGATATTGTGTGTTCCTTCTGCATTCAGAGTTTTCAGTCATATGAAGGTTTTTAGATTGTATGTGAGATGTATCATCTGAGTTCATTCTTATGATTGATTTGTAGAGAATCAAATGTTGAATTTAGTGATCAGATTTACAAGAATGAACAGACAAATGATAATGCACAGTAACAGGAAACAACACACACAACTAGAAGTGTACACAACACAAGTCTACCCTGGGAAAACCTCCCTTTTGAGGAAAAACCCCGCATTAAGTGTCCCTGATTTGATTGATGTAAATCCAGTAACAATTACAGCATTATCCTGCCTTAGGGCATAAATATAAAGACTTAGCTAATAAGGAATGGTGAACTTGTTGTCTGAATCAGAACTCGGCAGGTATATGATGATGCTCCAGTCTGAACCAGATTTGCAATCCCTTCACCAATAGTTGCAGACCTTCTAAGATATTCGCTGACCTTTAATGGTGATGCATTGACCTTCCAAGGTGGTTTGCTGACCTTCAGAAGTGGTTCGCTTGCCTTCAATGAGCATTCGCTAACCTCAATGAGTGGGCAGATCTTGCAGAGCTAACTTCACATTGATGATGATAAAACTGAGTGATAAATGCATACAAATGAATCTCTATTTATATGTGGCGTGGAGACCAATTCAAGTCGGCTTCACCTTAAGTTTTGTGCCAAGACTTAATTACAATTATAGGGCTTACACATTACCTTATGTCTTGCCCTATTTTGGCGTCCTAATAATGATTAAGTTATATTGCAAGGGGAGCGCACCTATTTAGGGCCACACGTTACATGAAGGGGTGTGTCCCTACGTTTGGTGAGCTTAATGCATTTGGGCCCAGCCCTATAAGGATTCGGATGTTGCCTTAAGGCAATCCGAATCCATTTGTTTTCCTAACCTAGTTACAAAATCAACATCAAACTCATATTATTGTGATTGATAGTAATCTGAGACTATCATCAGTTGTATTCTTTTTCTGAGATATAATAAAGTTCATTTTTGAGTGGGCTGGGTTTTTCACCCTCAGGTGGAGGGTTTTCCCAAGATAAGGGCTTGTGTATTTGTGTTTCATTCTTTAATTTCTGTTCTCAGTTTTTCTATATTCTGGTTCAAATTTTAACAACAATAATAACAGACTCAAATATCATATCAAAAATTTTGAAATTTGATGCTTTTCTGAACAATGAAATCATGAATCGAATGAACTGTTCTATAACTTATATATCATTAACTTTTAACTATAAATCTGAATCGTGATATATTTATTGCTGTTACACTACAGTTGTTGTTGCTGTCACTGCTGTCATGATATATTTATTGCTGCTCTTATAATGCTGCCATGTTATATTGTTGTTATAATCTTGTCATGATATATTAAACAGTCTTCTTTAATGCTGTGAACGATTTTTTTTAAATTGCTTTTCAATAGGGGACGACTGGCCATCCCCAGGACAGTCAAGGGACATCTGAGATGTCACCAGCTGCCTTAGGGACAGCCAGGTGTCCCCCATGTGTTTCCTGCCATCCCCAATTTGGAGAACGTGTTCCAACTTCCAAGACATTTCCAAATCTTGGCAGCTGGGAGGTACAGCCAGGGGACATCCCCTAAAGTCCCCGTCCCCAAAATGCCTCAGGGGACAGAATCCATTTGATATAAGAGAAGACTCAAAAGAAGTGTTAATAAACAAGAAAAGGTCCAAGGACAAAAGACTAAAGGAACAAAGTTGTGCCAACACCCAACTTTGAATTTTTTCTATAAAAAAATTGCCCCCAACATTCATGTCAACATGCCTTAATACACAATTTTTCATGTTTTCCTTAGTACTATCATTTTTAATTTACTGATTCCGCATTCTTGTAATCCCAGTCTTCGATGTCATTGAGTCACAACTATAATTCTTGGCTTGAAAAAATACAATATTGATGTCAAATATCCCTTTGTGCAAAATACAATATCATATATACATAATTAAACCAAATAATTGCCCGCTTCAAAACAAAACTGCAATAAAGATGGGTACATACCTCTGTAAGTTTTGGGCTGATGGCCAGTACTTGCTTTAATCCATCATGTGTAATTTGCAGACACTGCACTAGACTTAAGTGTTGCAAAAGCCCTTGAGACCTTTTAGCAAGATTTAAAAGGGCATCATCTGTGAGCCCTCTACAGAGAGGATTGTCTACATGTATGTGCCGCCATAAAAGTGGATCATTTCTAACTTTATCTCGCAGTGATTTGCAAACCCTTTCAACTGCAAGAAGATCTGGAAGGCTGAGGTAAGCAAGTGCAAAAAATCTAGCTTCCGAAGGTTCTTCTCCATAATGTGCTGTACTTGTAGAAGAATTTTCAGAGACAGCATGTGTGATAATATGCACAGTGTCATACAACATCCTTGCAGAGCACTCTTGCCAAGGATCTCTACTTGTTTTCATTTCTCTGGATAGTGAGTTTCCTGGTTTAGTACAGGCGTCTTTACTTTGCGAAGCACTACTTCCTTCAAGAAAAATAGACAATCCTCCGTCAGTTTCTAGCATCTTCGGACCTTGGAAACCTGCCAAGTACTTGCAGGCTTTCCAGGATGCTGAATTGGATCCCTCATAGTCCAGACTAGCTGGTTCTGGTTCTTTGTCATACAGGAATCCAATTAAATTAGCAAGTTCGTGATTTTCATAACAAAGATTTGGATTAGAAAGAACAGTCTCATACTCAATACGACACATATGTTTAAAATGCCTATAATATTTCAACCCTGCAATCAACTGTAACTTCACAAACGTTGCATTCATAAGATATACATTTCCTTTCCTCACTTTCTCATGCATGTCCAGGAAGCACTGAGTCTGTTGTTTAATTACGTCTTCCATAGCATCAGGATCCACATTCAACATATCCAGAAAATTACAAACTTCCAACAGCATAGAAACAACTTCCATGTCATTGTTGCTGCCAAGAAAGTAAACCATAAAATCTTCTCCTTCCTTCCAATTACCCCTGAAAAAAGGATCTGCATTATCTTCAACAAAAATCTCTGCTTGAAGAGCCTCAAAATCACTATCACTAAAAGGACAAAAATCATCAACACCTCCAACATAATCATGCTCCCCAGAAACTTGCTTCTCTTCTCCGACTAAATCATTCCTAGTTTTATCCAAATCACCAGAGTTTATATTGTTTCCAAATAACCATGAAGAAATCTCGAATGAAATCCTTTTGGTGCATACATCATGCATACTTTTGTCAAATTCCTCTGTTTTAGAGTTTCCAAAATCATTTTCTGCGCTTGAAACTGAAAAAACCACATCATTCCTGCAGTCTTCAAAATTCTCTGCTTTTGAATTTCCAACATCATTTACTGCCCATGAAACTGAAGAACCCGCGGCTCCAAAATCCGAACAGGTTTTGGAAAACCATGAAGGAACCTCTAATGCCATGCTTTCTCAAAACGAACTCTGATATTCTGAGAAAATGTTTTGTCTTTGAAACCTCAAAAAGCCAGACAATCTGAAAACCCTCAACAATCAAACCCTAAATTTGCAAAAATAAAACGCAAATTCCTTTTCCCTAATCTTAAATTGTTTTGAGGAAATTGAAGAAGGGGAAATAAAAATCAACAGGTATTATATATAACTTCCGAATTTACCGTATTTGTGAAAATGGAATTGCAATTCAATGTTGCCCTGCTTCTTTCTTGTCTGATCAACAGAGGAAATAGTGGAACACCAGGCTGTTTTGCAGGTAAACTACCGTTGGTGGAATCCAGGGGAAATAACAGACGCCAAGGCAGGGGAAATAACAGACGCCAAGGCAGGGGAAATAACAGAGTATGAGTGACAAGATAATCAACAATATACGCTACCTATTATTTGAAAAATTAAAAAATTCGAGATGAAAATTGTTATGTGGAAGTTCCATACGATGCTTAAGATGTTTCAGGGAAACCGCTAATGCCACGTGTCACTAGGGAAAGTGACACTAACTTGGCGAAGACATTTCCCTTTAATTGTGGGATTGGTAGCTAGAAGGTTAGTTATTAGACACTTTTTCTTTAGGATTTGTGTGGTTTTTTGTTTTTTGTTTTTTTTTTTTTTTTTAATGGATATTATTTAATTTTTTTTAAATTCATATGATGATTGTAAAATGGGGTTGTAATAAAAGTTTAGGATTGGTTTAAAATAGTTGTTAATTGTAATGATTATAATGATTGAGGTAATAGGGATTAAGCTTGAAGTTGCCTAACAAAACTATCAGATTATAAGTATTCAAAAAAATTAGTTAAAATAAGATATAAGTCAATTCAAATGTGGAAATTGTACATATAGAAATCAACTAATTACCATTGAAATTCATCCATTATTGGCCACTCAGTAAAGAGCCCCTCACTACCAGTGAGCATGTTTTTAATATAGTAGTGATCTAGATGGTTTAGTAGGCCTTCATTATGTAGAATAACAACTAGAGACAAGCACTTAAGCCTTTACAATCAAGTTGTGATCTAAGAAAAATGGTACATTTGTCTCAAGGGTGAGCAACTCTACTTTGATGTTAGAAATTTAAGTGAGGTCATGTGATGTTGAGGCATTATCCTTAACAAGCTTAAACAAGTTAGGCGGTTGCAAAGAAAAAGAGACAAAAAATATCTACAACTTAAGATTAATGGGATAAAATGTGTTAGTAAATATAACAAGACAACAAAGAATTTAAAGGAAGGAATGGAGTAGCTAAGTATGTGAAAGAATCCTAGGGTGTAATCCTTGAGCAATCTTGCATCACCAAAGAAAAGAAACCTCTCACTTTGTTCTCTTGTTTGTTCTTCTAGTCGTCATCTAGGCACCACAATTTGTACATCATTTTATCACAATTGCAAATTTCATGTTGCAATTGGGAAGATCTGTACCACTAAGAGCTAACAATGCCCTATCCAATGATGAAGATATTTTGATCACCGCAAAGGCTTATTCAATTACATACAAGTACTTTCAAGCATTATAAGATAACTTTCAATTTCACTATTTGAAGTTTGTGGTACCTTTCCAAAGCATGCGGCAACAAAGGAACATGTTCCCAAATTTATTGGATCCAATAGAGCTTATGGCATGAATCATGTGGATGTTGGCATATGATGAAGCAGTGATAATGTATGTTGTCATTGATGTCAATAAGTGAATAGGTATATGGTACTCAAGCAAGTGAACCAGTATGAACCGGTATGAAGACTGGAAGCGGCTATAGTCAACTGGGATGGAGTGAATCAGTGTCGGGGTTCATAGTTTGGCTACCGGTTGGTAGTCTCAGTTTAGCCCTAGGGTTTCCGGTTTGGCTTGTGCTACACAACCGATGATGTTTTGTGATGAGTTAGTTAAGAACAAGGATAAGGATCTAGTTGCCACATCAGCTATGTGCACGTGAAGGACTTCTTCGAGGATCTTGTGCGTGAAGATCGAATGCATTGAATGTCTACCTCACGAATGTGCGTTTTTCTTAGAGGTATGTGAAAAGCGTGTGATGGGTTATTGTTTTCCAGAGGCGGTGAAGATTGGACGATGCAAAATGACTTGAGATCTGTTTTAGATCGTTTCATTCTATGTAATGTATTTGACGGTCAGGATTGGACCGCTTGTAAGTGTAAACCTAAAATGTTTAGGGTTTAGGGTTTTTGCTACCGACCTATTTGTTGTCTATAAGGTTGATGATGTTTGTTATTGTTTGTGTTGGCAAAAGTTGTGTGTGTGTGTCCACGTGTTTTGATACTTGCCAGACCAAAGTGAGGAATCTGCAGAGTGTGATTGCAGAAGAGAGGAACTGAAAAGGATCTACCTTAGCAAGAAGTGTTGTTATCAAATCAGAGTTTTACCTGTTGTCTTCTAGCCATTTCAACAGAAGGAAAATCCCTTGACCAGGTAGCTTTAATAGGCTTTGTTGTATATCCTCTAACCAGGTGGCTCAAGTTCATTGAGTTATTTAAATCCTCTAGCAAGGTAACCTTTAGCAGGGTATATAGCCATCCCTTAATCGAGTGATCCCTAACAGGATCGGTTCCTAATAGAACCTTATTGTAAAGTCTTTAACTGAACTAGGCTCCTAACAAAGTGGACTTCAAAAGAGTTCAAAACAAGCTTGTGGGTATTCATCCCCACCGTGGTTTTTCCCATTTGCATTTCCACGTGAAAAATTTGTGTGTCATGGGTTGTGTATTTTTCATGCGATGATTGAGTAGTTTTTGTTAAGTTGAATATGCATGCAATGCTAAAAGGTCATGGTATCATTGATACAACTCATGCATGACTAAATTGGTAAAGTAGCTATCAAGATTTGAGATCTGTTGAATGTTGTTTGAAGTACTTTTGTTTAACCGGTTTAGTTGTCTGAAGTATTTCTGTTTAACTGGTATTGCTATGGTTAAGTACAATAGTATGTGATAACCAGTTATTTGTTTTGTTTTGTCATAGTGTATGAGCAAGTTTTTATGTGTACTGATTCACCCCCCCCCCCCTCTCAGCATCGGTTAGGACCTTAGTAGTTCATCATTATTCATCAGTGAAAATAACAAAATTTAATAGGATGGTACTAAATTAACAAAAGAATCAATTCATACCTATTTACTATAAGTCAACATTGCTAAAATAATTACACAGTTTAAGGTTGAAGGATCGACTATGAATGAATATACTAAATAACTCAACAAGATGATAATTCAAATTGGACATAGTGAAGTAAGCAAGGAAAATGTTGCAAGATATATCAATGCGTCCTAAGAGGGAGTATTCAAGAAGAATTAAGTTCAGTGAAATTAACAACAATAGAAAAATTATCCCAATTCACAATGAAGGTAGAAGAGAAATTAGATTAATTATTTGAGAGTAGAGAGAATAAGATTGTGAAGGAATATATTAAATAATTCAAAAAGATGTTCATTTAGACTAGACATAATGAAACAAGTAAGGAAAAGGGTGCAAAATACATCAATGCACTAAGAGGGTGCATTCAAGAAGAATTAATCTTGACGAGATTAACAACAATAGAAGAAGCATTTCAATTTATAATATATAACTTACAAAGAGGATGAGGAGGAAGATTCTAAACAAGAAGATCTCAATTTAAGGATAGAGGAACCTTAATGAAGATGTATAAGTTCAAGGAAGGGTAACAAAATATACCACAATGATAGTAATTTATGTAGACAATGAAGAGGGAAAAATAGATTTGAAAGGTAAACTGATCAAAACATAACGAAATAAACATGCAAAATGCTAAAATATCATTAAAAGACCATTTCACCCTGCTATTTTACCTTCTCCTTCGGATTGAGCTTGATGAAGTGAAGGCACCCCTTGATAATGCTCCACTTGATGTGCTCCTTTGATTGTTGGATGTGAATGGCTCTCCAATATTGTGCACAAATGATTAGGATGAATGATAAGGATGAGATGATCAAGTTGCCAAGATGATTTCCTGGGCTCAAAAGGGTAGCATAAGCTTACTGGATTTCAAGATGTTTTTGAATGAAGGGATGGAACCCTATTTTATAGGAAGAGGAGAGGAAAACGGATTGCTAGGATGAATTCAAGATGAAGGGCTAAGATTTACTTGTGAGCTCATACAAGCTCCAAGAGAGGGTGTGGAGACCAAGAAATATGCCTTAAAGGCATTTCGTATCTCCACACTCTACAAGATGCATTGGAGGAATTAAAAATTCTCCAAAAATGGATATTATGGGGATTAGAAGAATAAAAAGGAATTAAAAATTCCTTGGGAGAGGGAAATGCCTAGACGAATGTGAGATTTCAAAAATCTTACATTCATCTAGAAAAAGAGCATTTAACGCTAGTGGCTGGATGAAAGGACAAAGAGTTGACTGTGGCTAATCATGATGATTAGCCATTAATGTCTCATTAGGAGGGGGATTAGAGGAAATGTTAGGTGGGATTTACATTTGTAGGAGAATTTGACTAGGAGAGAGAATGAGTGGAGGGAATAAAAAATTAGAAGAATAATGTTAAGTGAGTTTAGGGAGTTTCTAGAAGAATTTATTAGGTTAATGATGAATTAAGAAGATGATTGTAGGAATCATGCAGGTTAACTAATTAATTGAAATTAATTAGCTAAGAGGAAGATTTGTGAGGATTTGATTTTTTTTAGAAGAATAAAGAAAGGGATTGATTTATTAAATAAATCATATGCTATAGTGACAATATTAATTATATTTAATTAATATTGAGAAGAATTTTAATTAACATAATTAATTTAATTAATTAATTAATTATGTGAGGAATTAAAAATAATTAAAATAATTATTTTTAAGTGTCTACATTTTGCCCCTCTTTGAAGCGAGGTGTGATGACACATTGTTTCAAAGAATAATCTTGTTTTGATGCTGATATTGGTTTGATAGGATGCCCTAGCTCTTGATTTATAGATTATGGTATGGTGATGCCCCCTCGGGAGATCAATTGAGGTATTTGATCTTTGGAGTTTTGCAAAATTGATATCCCAATAGATTTGATTTGATTCAATTGATAAGATCTAGATTCAGTCTGGTTTCAAGAAGAATTCATCTTGTATAAGAAAAAGATGATCAAAGTGTCTGGTTTCAGGAAGGATTCATCATATATAAGACATGATTGATCACAACGTCTGGTTTCAGAAAGGATTCATCCTGTATAAGACATGATAAGAGTGTCTGGTTTCAGGAAGGATTCATCCTGTATAAGACATGATTGATCATAACATCTGGTTTCAGGAAGGATTCATCCTATATAAGACATGATCAGAGCATTTGGTTTCAGGAAGGATTCATCCTGTATAATACATGATCAGATCGTCTGGTTTCAGGAAGGATTCATCTTGTATAAGACATGATCAGATCACAATGTCTGGTTTCAGGAAGGATTCATCCTATATAATACACGATCAGATCACAACGTCTGGTTTCAGGAAGGATACATCCTGTATAAGACATGATCAGATCACAACGTCTGGTTTCAGGAAGGATTCATCCTGTATAAGACATGATCAGATCACAACGTCTGGTTTCAGGAGGGATACATCCTGTATAAGACATGAATCAGAATCAGAATTGACTATGTGAGGAAAAAAAAGAAAAATAGAGGAAGAAAAATTAGGGTGGAAGGGATGAATGAGGAAGATATATGAAGTAGTCGTGAGGTATTTGGAAAGAAGAATAAGAGATGCGAGACCGCAGAGGAAAATGGGGGCAATTGAGAACTCCATGGGATTATTGAGTTTAGGATTTGATGGAATGATGATGAGATTTTGTGCACAATAAATGTGGAGAGCCAACCTAGTTTGATGTTGCCCTGAGTGACTTGCACCACTGATTATAGAAATCAGGATGCCATGAGAAACCCAGGGCGTGGACTGACTCTGCAAACAAATGGGAATTTCTTGCACACAACAAGCAAGTGTTAAGAAACACTAATACAAAGTTGTGGGTTCGTGCAAGGAAACCCTCAAACACACCGATACCTCTTGTACACGAGAAGGTAAGTGTTGATAAACACTAGTACCAGGTCACCGGTTTATACAAGAAGGATCCAAAACATGCCATACTATGAAATATGCCCCAGTATGCACCTATCATAACATACCTGGATATGGAAGAACCCAGGCAGTCATAAATAGTGGCAGTCGTAGGGCAAAAGATGCAAGCCTATATGAAAAGATCTAACAAAATCTAACAAGTCTCTTCCTTGCGACCAAATGATACCTCTTGCCAAAAGTAGAACTAGGATGGACTTGGGATTGTTTCTCAAGACTTCTTGAAGCTTATACAGAGGCATAAAAGCTCAGTTTCACTGGCACATTTCTTATTCATGACTTAGGCGAAGACTCATCATCATACGCATGTTTTATTGGGAGGCAAAAGAGAAGGAATGTTGTGCATGGGTGGACTAGATGGCAGATGATTTGTAGTATTGACATGATAGACAGTGGATCCAGTTATTTACCTTGGCACCTGCACAGAGGTTTTCACCAAGATACTTACCCATAGCGCCGCAAATTGTTTTCCTTTCTTTTTCTGATTTTTTCTTTTTTCTTAATTTTTTTGTATCATAAGGTGCCTGTTTGCCAGGTTTGCACCAAAGTGACAATTTTTTCAGGATCTTTTTTTTTTTTTTTTGACAATTTAAGACTTTTTGAGGACTAAGCATAAAACCTTTTGAGGTGCATGATATTCATCGGATCATCCAAAAGATCGCCTTCGAGAGTAGCCAACTGATAAGCTCCTGATCCATATTTCGATGTGATTACATATGGTCCAAGCCAATTAGGCTCGAACTTGCCTTTCTTTTCTCTTTCTTGTAGATTTTTCTGATTCTCCATGAGGACAAGATCACCAACTTGGAATTCTCGAGTTCTAACTTTTTTATGATAACTCATGCGCAGACGGTTTTGATATACCTGGAGATGATTCAAGGCCTTGAGGCGTCTTTCATTTAACAAATCTAGCTCTTGTAAGCGGGCAATTCTGTATTCTTCCTCTGGTAGGATGTTTTGCAGTGATACCCTTAAAGAGGGGGTCTCAATCTCAAGGGGAAGGATAGCTTCAGAACTAAATACTAGGGAATAAGGAGTGGCACCTGTGGGGGTGCGGATGGAGGTGCGGTAGGCCCACAATGCAAGATGGATTTGGAGGTGCCAATCACGACCCACTTCATTGACTGTCTTTTTGAGGATTTTTATTAGGGTTTTATTAGAATCCTCAGCTTGGCCATTGCCTTGGGGATAATATGGAGTGGAGAAGCGGTGTTGGATGTTGAATTTTTGGCAGAGTTCTTTGACATCCTGGTTTTTAAATTGTTTACCATTATCTGTGATGATAACTTTTGGGATGCCATATCGGCAGATTAGGTAGTTCAAGATGAATTTGGATGTTTGCTTATCGGTGGTGAAAGTAAGAGGGATAGCCTCTACCCACTTGGTGAAGTATTTGGTGGTGGTGATAATGAATTTATGTCCGTTGGAAGATGAAGGGTGGATTTTCCCAATGAGATCGAGCCCCCACTGTGAGAAGGGCCATGGTGTAATGAATGGCTGCAATTCTTGTGACAGTGCATGAATCTTGTCACCATGCTGCTGGCAAGGGATGCATTTCTTCACATAGTTGTATGCATCTTCTTCCATTTTAGGCCAATAGTATCCCGTTCTCAAAAGTTTTTTAGCCAATGTGAGTCCACTTGAGTGTGCCCCACAAATGCCCTCATGTACTTCGTGTAATGCCCATTCGGCTTCTTGTTTATCTAAACACCTTAGGAGGGAACCATCAAAATGCCTTTTGAACAAGGTGTCTGCAAGGATGGTGTAATGGGCACATCGGCGGATGAAAGTTTGTTGTTGGGTTTTGGTGAGATGTGGGGGAATGGTGTTGTCTTTGAGGAAAGCGAAGGTTTCTTGATACCAAGGGGACTCGGGACCAACGAGAACACACACCATTTCAGACTCTGGTAGGTCGTATGCCGGTATAAACAATTGCTCGTCCAAGAACTCGCACTTCTGACTGTGTGCTGACATTTGAAGGAGGGAGCCAATGGTAGCCATTGCATCTGCAGCCCTATTGTTTGTTCATGGGACTTGATCAAACTTGATTGTCATGAAATGTTGCTTAAGATCTTCAATCATGGTACGGTAGGGAAGGAGTTTATCATCTTTTGTCTAGTATTCATCATTGACTTGTTTTATGACAAGCTGGGAATCACCATAGACTTGTAATTCCTTTATTTTCTAGTGGATAGCCAAGTGTAAACCTGTGATGAGGGCCTTGTATTCTACTATGTTATTAGTACATGCAAAGGCTATCTTGTATGATTTGGGGATGCCATCTCCTTGAGGTGTGACCAATAATATTCCTGCCCCCGATCCATTTTGAGTGTAGGAGCCATCAAAATACAATTTCCATGTGGAGGATGTGGTAAAAGTCATAATGAACTCATCTGGTAATTCTGTGAGAAGAGGATGGTCACCTGGAAGTGGAGCTTCAGCCAACTGATCTGCAATGACTTGTCCCTTGATTGCCTTTCTGTCCACATATTCAATGTCAAACTTGCTTAAGAGCATGACCCATTTGGCGGTTTTGCCAATGAGAGCATCTTTGGACAAGAGATATTTAAGTGGATCAATTTTAGCAATTAATTTTGTCTTATTATTTAGCATATAGTGTCGTAGTTTCTGTGTGTTGAACACTAATGTCAAACATGCTCTTTCAATGGGGGTGTAATTGAGTTCATATCCTACCAACGTCCGACTGATGTAGTAAATGGCGTGTTCCTTCCCTTAATCATTTGTTTGCGCCAGTAATGCCCCCAATGCCACTGTAGTAGCACATATGTACAAAATGAGGGGTTTTTTGGGGGTAGGTGGCATCAAAACTGGAGGTGATGCTAGATATTCTTTTAATTTTTCAAAGGCCTTTTGATAGAGGCAATCCCATTTGAATTGTGTGTCTTTACGTAATAGGTGTGCAAATGGACGGCACTTGTTGGCTAGCTATGAAATGAAATGCCTGACAGACTGGAGTTTTCCCTAGATATTGCGTAGTTGTCTGAGAGTTTTTGGCGGAGGCATTTCCATAATAGCTTTTACCTTTGCGGGATCAACCTTGATGCCTCTGCAGGAAACAATGAATCCTAATAGTTTTCTCGATGTGACTCCAAACACACACTTTTTTGGATTCAACCGTAGTTTGTATTTTTCCAATCTTTCGAAGATCTGTTTTAGAATAGGGATGTGCTCTTGTTTTGTCTTGGATTTGTCTAGCAGATCATCCATGTAGTCCTCCATAATTTTGTGCAAAAGGTCATGAAAAATTGTTGTCATTGCTCGTTGATATGTAGCTCTAGCATTTTTAAGGCCAAAAGGCATGACCCGGTAACAGAAAGTACCCCACGGTGTTGTGAATGCGGTTTTATGCTGATCCTCATCTGCTATCCTGATTTGGTTGTATCCAGAAAACCCATCCATTAATGATAGCATTTCATGTTCTGCTGTAAGATCCACAATCATATCTCTGTTTGGGAGCGGGAAATTGTCTTTAGGACAAGCTATATTTAGATCTCAAAAATCTGTGCAAATGTGGATGCCCCCAGCAGGTTTGCTGACAGGTACAATGTTGGAGACCCATTCAGCATAGTCTATGGGTTTGATAAATTCTGCGTCTAACAACTTTTGAAGTTCTGCCTTGAAGTTTTTGTTTTATAGGTTTTGCATCTGGGCGGACAACGAGATTGTGAACCACCAAGGCAGGATCCAACCCTGGCATATCGGAATAGGACCATGCAAAATTGATTTTGACCTCTGTAAGGAAGTTGATGAAGTCTTGTTTCTCAATTTCGGTGAGGGATTTGGCAATGAGCACATTTTTCAAAATGACTTCGGTGCCCATGTTGATGCTATCTGTTTCTTCTATCAACAAATTTGATTTGTCCTGTGGAAGGTAACCAATGGTAGGGAGGTCAAATCCCTCATCGCCAAGTGCCTTTTCGAGGGTTTCACTTTCAGATACCCCCTTTGTTTTTATTTCTTGTTCACCCAAAGGCACCTCGGGGAGGTTTTCACCTAGGAAATCATATCTTTTTCTTTTATTATCTTTTTTGTGGATAAGGGCATTGACTTGACTACCAAAGTATCCCTTTTCATGTAGTTGAATACCCTCAATTCTATTACAATCTTCCATATTTTGCACTGTTAGGAGAGCAATGAGAGCATTATCGTTGGTGCAGATATCTAAATTGGGTTTGTCTCGTTGGCCCCAGTCAATGAGTTCAGGATGGACAAGATGTAGCTCATGTGAAGTGGAAGGGGTTATGAGGGTGATGGTATTGATGTAAGCATCGAAGAAGGTATCTTTCTCGTATTCATAAGGCATTTCGTGGAATTCCTCTTCGTCGACGCTTTCGATATCTAAAGAAGGACTAGAAGGGGCACCGACGATAGTAATCTTAGGCACCGGGATGTACCCCAAGCCTCTATTGTATCTGTAGGAGATAGGATTTATGGGTGCTTTTCTTCCTTTCTCCTCTGGTCCTAGACCGTGTCCTTTGTAACCCATTTTTTCAACTATGGCAAATGCTTTTGGGTACATTTCTATGGATATTCTTGTTAGATCATCATCCTCTTCCCGGTACAGCCATGAAGAGATATCTGCTTCGAGGTTCTCATTATCAAGTGGGCCCCATTGCTAGAAGGTGGTGTTTTGGCATTGCATGACTGGTTTCGGGTCCTTTTTTAGCTCTTTTGGTTTGCCAAATGACTTAGGAGAGAGAGGGAGGTTGCCTATTAATAAGATGTCCTCCAATTTGTATTCTCCATAGCCATTGTCAAAGATCTTGATTTGATTATTTGGTTGGGATGATGTGGAGGCAACATTTGATGTGTCAGATGGAGGCGTTGGCAAAGGTCTATTTAGTGGGCAATGATACGGATGCTTCCCTTCTAATAGTTTGCAATATTGAAAAGGTTGGGGATCACCTTTGACAGTGATCACTTTTCCATTATAGGGGAATTTGATGCATTGGTGATAGGTGGAGGGTATGGCCTGCAAGGAATGAATCCATGGCCTCCCGAGGAGAATGTTGTAGGGGAGATCAAGATCGAGTACTTGGCAAGGGGTTTCAATTGTAATGGGGCCCACTTGAAGAGGTAAGGTGATCACGCCCTTTGAAATTCTTTCTGCAACATCATATGCCTTTATTGTGATCCTTCCTGATGTGTCCATCAGATCCTCAGAAAGTTCCAATTGTTTTATCAATTTGTATGTACACAGATTAAGCCCAAATCCACCGTCTATCAGGATACGTTTGACCTTGTGCTTGTGGATGAGAGCTTCGATGTGCAAAGGTTTTGTAGCGTCCTAAAATTGTGACACTTGCAATTTCGACTGCATTTCGGTCTTCACGATGGCGACGCAACACGGAACCTGAATGGAGACCCCGAAACTTGTCCACGACACCAAAAACTGCATTTTCAAGCACCCTGGCCTGAACCTCCTTTGCACCCTGCTGTCCCGGGAGGTGGGACCAGAGCGCCCAGCGCCCTGGTCCTTCAGGACCAGGGTGCCCAGTGCCCTGGTCCCTGGCCCTATTTTGGGCCCGGTCTCCTATGGGACTTTGGGTCTTTTTGTTTGCAAATTGGAAATAATATTTCCTGGTCGGCCTAAGGTCGGGAAAATCAGTCTTTTAACCCTAATTGGCAAGTATATAAACTACATTTTCCTCTTTCATTCGACATGATGGAAAAAGCGTGGAAACTATACTCAAGCATTCAAGCATTCAAGCATTCTTTCAAGCAATTGATCATTCTAAGTCTCCATTCAAGGCTAAGTGTTGCATTCAAGACAAGGATTCAACCATTGAAGAGGAGATCACATACTAAATGCTACATACAACATACAACAATACAACAAACAACAACATCTATACCTTCGCACATAAGGATACAAACATCCTTACAACAAGGTATTAGTACTTGTTTTACATTACAGACATTTACATTTACAGCATTGCTCATTTCTTGGTTAATTCCAAAACTGGGGTTTGACCTAAAGGCAAACCCCTAATCCCTAACCCCCCAATTGTCTTCGCTTTTCTGTGTGTAGGTTGCAGGTACGCAGCTGAAATTGAAGATCTGGAATCCTTGTGCAGAGACGAACAGATCCCCCTTCGTTTCGCGGATTTTTCGGAGGACCGTGGCGCTCGGGCGCCATCGTCCTGGCAACTTTCGCTCAAATTTGCAGGACAGCGTCGTATCGACATTTTACTGCTAATTCCAGGTCCGCAGCTTCATACTGTATTCCTATCTCGGTTTATAAGCGAATCTTTCTCACTTTCTATGCATTCCTAGCTTAATTCTTCTATGCACATTCTTTACAAAAGAGGGTAGCCTTGCTGTCATAACCCTTGAAACTCATTTAGCATCCAATCTTGCATTGCGTGGGATTGGATCTTGTGGGTTTCAACCCCTCTTTTGAGTGTAAATTCTCCCAAGTGAAAACCATCAACCCTAGCGACCTCCCTTCTCTCTCCTTGGAGTTGGAAGAGGGGAGAGCAACTAGGGTTCGATTGCGATTTTCTGCTTTATAGGTTTGTTATGGTCCTCATCTGCGGGAGCATCTTTGGAGTTAAATACAATGTGCTGCTGGGCAGCAAGGTTTCCAATGAGGGTTTGAAATTGGGTGGTGTTGATGTTATCAGGAACGCATGATTGGAGAAGGGCTTGTTCCAAAATTTCTTTATGGACCGGAGAAGTCTTGAGAAGTTCCAAAATGGAGATCTGCGCGGGTGTCTTCCCAAGTTGATCAAGGAGGTCATATCAGCGGGTGGAAGACATGGGTGGGGGGTTTGGTGGGGGAGGAACTCCTTGGATGGTGACTCTTCCTCGGTGTGTAGTTGCATTGCAGTCATTCTAGAAATGGGAGGTGGAAGGCGTGGCACCTTGAATGACTATTCTAGTCGGATTTGGTCTGCTTTGGGAAGAAGGAGGATTAACTCCTTGGATGGTTATGACATTGACATGATTGTCTGCAGGTTCAATGCAACTTACTAAAAAATCAAAACCGGTTACGTGATTAGCGTAGTCATAACCCATTGCGTTAGATGATGAGTCTTTTCCTTTATCATGCTTTGGGAAGGGTTCCTAGTACATTTTGAGTTTGTCATTGTTATTACTAGGTTTTGCATTTGCTACCTCAATCTCACCTCTATCAATGAGATCTTGTATGTAGATCTTCAGTTTCATACACTTTCGTGTATCATGTCCCTTGATACGATGGTATTCACAATACTCATTTTCATTATACCATCTTGGTTTAGGTTGATTGGGATCAAACGGGCGAGTGATTGGAAAAACCACTATACCTGCTTGGACAAGTTTTTGAAACACCACTTCAATAGGCTCAGCAAGAGGAGTAAAATCTCTTGGAGTCCTGTTATTCGATCGGGGTGGTCATCCCTGGATTGAGACATTGTTGTGAGGTTTATGAGATTGATTTGAATTGTTTTGATTGTTGAATTGATGAATATTGGTGGTGGATTTTGGGGGAGCGGCCATGGTTTGGACCCGCTTTGCATCAGTTACACCATCATTGACCACGTTTTTATTTTTAGCCCAGAATTTTGGCTTGTCATTATGATAAGAGGAAAAGCTTTGTGATGACTTCTGGTAATGTTTCAAGGTTCCTTCCTCCAACAAGACACGTTCGAGGGCGAGGCCCTTATTGGTCAATTTTTGGAAGGATTTGATACATTGAGATATTAAAGGTCTTGAAAGTTCAGGCACCAAGTTCTTTTGAAATAGTTCAATTTGATGTTGTTCTGGCATGTCCCACTAGAATTTTTTGATGAGATGTCGCCATCTTTGGAGGAAATTGGTGAAGGTTTCTCCAGGCCTTTGTTTTGTATTACATAGGTCCAACATAGAAACATCATTACCCATGTTGTATGCATAGTGGGCCACAAATTTTTCTGCCAAGTCTAGAAAAGAGACAATGGAACCTCGTGGTAAAGATGAGAACCATGCCAGGGAGTCTCCCGTGAGACTCTTGGGAAAGAGTCTACGAAGATAAAGGTCACTATAAGAGACTTATTGGCATAAGATGTGGAATTCTCAGACATGGTCGCGAGGGTCTCCTTTGCCTTCATACTTGATGAATTTAGGGATCTCAAACCCCGGGGGATATGGTGCAACTGATATAGATGGGTTGTAAGGACAAGGGCAAAACTCTTCGAATGAGTAAGCTTTCCTTTTATTAGTCTTTTCTTTCATGTTTTTGATGATATTCTTCATGTCTTGAATTTCCTTGATGAGGTCTTGTTGTGGACTTTGATATTGATGGATTGTATTTGCCCCAAGAATTGGATGAACCAAAGAAGGTGCACCACCACCAATATATTGATATGATGAGGAGGTGGGAACGTGGGATGTGATGAGTGATGTCGCTGGGGTTTGTGTGATAGTTGGTTGCGGTCTGCCAACTGTTGTGACGGGATTGAATGCGGTCTAGATAAAATTTGCGACATTGTTGGGAGAAAGGGAAGTTTGTGGAATAGAAATATGTGGTTGAATAGAAGGAGGCGGTATAGAAGTTTGTTGGAGAATGGATGAGATTGGATTTGATAGTGGTATGGATGGTAAGGAGGAAGAAGGCAGGATGGAGACCATGGTGGGAGGTGTCGCGGGTGGCATTGATTGTGCTTGGATGATTGATGGGGCTGTAATTGATTGAGTTTGAATAGTAGGTGCAACACTTTATGTGGGAGCGAGGTCTCCTTGTGGTTGTTGAACGAGAGCAGATCTATTAAATTCAAGTGGAAGTTGAGCTCCATGTTCAAGAAGAGTTTTTAGAAGTGTAGTAGGATTGTGTTTAATAAACTTTTCCATCATCTCTTGGTTATAAGAATCCGCTAGGAAAGTTTGCACTTCTCGACAAAGTTCATCTTGGTTAACCATGTCAAGATTTTGGCTTTGATCTTGATCACTTGGTTTCCCACTTTGTGTATGATCTTGTGTGGGATCTTCATATAGGACACCAATGTCTGGCATGCCATATTGTTGATCAGCCATCTTTTTCTTTTGGGATCGAGTTGCGACCATACACGATATTTGTGATGAAAAGACTTAAGAAAAATGTGATGAAATGAGTTAGAAAATTTTTGATGGAAGGATTTTAGAAACTTGTGATGAAAGGACTTAAGAAATTTGAGGATGAAAGGACTTTGTGATGAAAGGACTTAAGAAATTTGAGGATGAAAGGATTTAAGAAATTTGAGGATGAAAGGACTTAAGAAATTTGTGATGAAAGGACTTAACAAATTTGAGGATGAAAGGACTTAAGAAATTTGTGATGAAAGGACTTAGAAAATTTGTGATGAAAGGACTTAAGAAATTTGAGGATGAAAGGACTTAAGAAATTTGTGATGAAAGGACTTAAGAAATTTGAGGATGAAAGGACTTAAGAAATTTGAGGATGAAAGGACTTAAGAAATTTGAGGATGAAAGGATTTAAGAAATTTGTGATGAAAGGACTTAATAAATTTGAGGATGAAAGGACTTAAGAAATTTGAGGATGATTGATGAAGAAGGTATGGTAGTGATGGTTTAGAAGAAAACTTGATGACTAGGTTGTCTTTGGCATAAACATGAAGGATCTATTTAAATGGCAAGTTGTATGAAGGGATATGACCACCCTGATTTGGACGATAGTAGGTGTTTCAAAGGACAAACTTGAATGTTGATGTAGAGGATAAACTCTTAGCTTCTCTCTTAGGCTTATGAAAAATGGGATGGACGGAGTTTTGACGCAATTATAGACTTGGTGTGGGTAATGACTTGGACAATTTGTTTGTGTCTTGACAAATATTTTTGCAAAGTGTTTGGGGATAGTGATGTGTTTTTAGTCTACTCTTGGCAAGTATGTATCAAACAAAGCAAACACAATGATTAAATGCATATTATCTCAAAGACACTCATGTTCATATACAACATTCTTAAGGCTGGCAAGGACAATAGTCATTGAATCCCAATTGGTTTCCCATCTATGCTTACCCAGAGCGGACACTTAGATGCTTGACCCCACTGGCTCCCCTCCACGACACTCACTTCTCGGGGCAGCCAAGCATCAATTCCCATGAAAACTCCTCATGGCGAACTTTGTGTCTCTACTAAGGGCCGTAAGAATATGGGCCGCTTCAGAGGTCCGACCTCTTGCACCAATGACTAGAGGGTTTTTGGCCACTATGAACAAGGTGTTTAGTAAGTCTTCCCGTTAGGAGCTACCCTTTGAAGTTGTGCAAGCGCAATTGAGGCCTATAGCCCAACGAAGCACCAAGAACTTAGTAGTCACGCAAGCATGATTGAGATCTCTAGGATCCTAATAAGCACCCAATGTGAGAGTGAACTCTCATATAGCCCCAACCATTAACCCTTTCGTAGTCAATGGCCTATTTATTATAGTGAGTTGGGAACCCCAGGTTCGGGTGTACTCACTTGGGTCGTTCCCCTTTTACCTTCTCAAAGAGCAAGTTGGGAGGGCAGGCCCGCTAGAGGTAAACACACAATCAAATAAGAAAAGGTTGGAGGGTCTGGATTTCTGATCGTCTAGTAAGATGAGAGCATACTTTCCTACCTTTATGCTTTTCTTAAAGACACATAAGACAATGGTTCATTCCATTTTAATTAATATCTAGGTGCCTAATTTAAATAAATGCACAATATTTGGTTGAATCAGCTAGGCAACCTGCAAAAGCACTTGATTGGTAGTTTGAAAAATGGAGTCTTGAAAAAGCGTCCTGCAAAACAACTTGATTAGTAGTTTGGAAAAATAGTCTTCAACAAGCGTCTTGCAAAAATCAACAAAATGACAAAAATATTTTTATTTTTTATTTTTTGGGAATGAATAGAAAAACATGAATAAAAACTTTTTTACTAATGACAAATGTGGATTTGAAGAAAGCTTTGATGGGTAAATGGGGTTTGACTAGGTTTTTACCACTTTCCAAGGGATAGGCAAATGAAAATTGGGGATTTTGGAGGAGAGATGAAGGAATGGGAAAATTTGTCCAAGAGGGACAAAGAAGAAAAAGTTGAAGATGGATAATATGGGAAAAATTTGGAGGTGATTGGATAAAAGGGGAAGAAGTTATGGCAAACCCTAAAAATAGAGGAATATGGGATTTTGGGCTTCAAAAAGTGGATTTTTGAGATAAGGCCCCCAAGGAAGAAAATGTGGAAAATGGCAATGCGGAGAATCTGGTGAAATTTGGAGGAAAATGGAGTCAAGATAAAGAAGATGTGGTGATTTTTTATTTTTTATTTTTTTTAAACCCTAGATTTAACGAAACAGAAACCCTAAATTTAACAGAACAGAAACCCTAAATTTAATAGAGCAGAAACCCTAAATTTAACAAAATAGAAACCCTAGATTTAACAGAGCAAACAGAAACCCTAGATTTAACAGAGCAAATTGTCGCACTAAACAGAATAAAATAAAAATGTCAAAGGTCTGGATTTCTGATTGTCTAGATAGACAAGAGCATACTCTCCTACTTTCACACTTTCCTGCAGTCAGACAGATTATGATTAAACAGAGCAGATAACACGAAATGAAAAGAAAATGCAGACTACTGTTAGCGCCTAACAAATTTCAAACATATTAACAGAGCAGACAGTCGCACTAAACAGATAGAAAAGTGCCAAAAATCTGGATTTCTGATTATCTAGATAGACAAGAGCATACTCTCCTATTTTCACACTTTCTTGTGATCAGAGCATACAGTCACGCTAAATAGAATAAAAAAGTCTCAAAGGTCCGGATTTCTGATTGTCTATATAGACGAGCATACTCTCCTACTTTCACAGAGATTATAAATAAATAGAACAGATAACAGAGCTGTCGTGCTGAAACAAAAACAACAAATAAATAGAAAACAGAAAAGTAAAAGAATAAGGAGGAGCTGTCACGCAGAAATGCAGAGCCGCTATTCTGGAACCTGCGAAAAATATAATTTTTTTTTTTTTTTTTTTTTTCTGTAGTCACACTACTTTGGAACCTGTGTCTCACAACTCACAAAAAACCTAAAAACATAGTTTCATCTAAACACTTCATCATTTCTTATCAATTCTTCATTTGACATTAATTAAATATTTTTTAATTATTTTATTGATTTATCATCTTTCTTCATATTCATTAAATAATTATTATTTAATTAATTCAATTAACTTCATTCTCTTTCATCTATATTAATTAAATAAATTTAATTTTTTAATTAGTTCATCAATCAGGAATTGGGTAGCCCCCTATAAACTATAGTGTCGAGTAAACTTTTTGACATGATTGTGATGTTGGCATGACATGTCCTCCAATACCACGTGGGTTGAGTGAATATTAGACCTCATGAGCTCGTGTTTTTACCATAAGAAGCTCTTGCCAATCAAGTCAAACCCCCATCTAATTAATTTATCAATTATTGCTCTCTTGAACATTGATTAAATGATTTCAAATTATTTAAATAATTCTTTTAATAATTTAATTAGCTAATTATTCTTCTAACAATTCTATTGAATTTTGCAACACAGGCCTACAAAATCAAACAACAAATAAGAACACCTTCCACAAATGAGAGTTGCACAAATGAATGCTATATTACACAAATGAATGCTATATTACTCAAAAGAAAAGAATACAAAATTACATGATGAATTACAATTGTACAATGAGGTTCTTATAAAGAAAGCACGTAGCTACATTTAGGAGAACTAAAGTGCAAGCATGAGGAGCTAAATAAATCTCAACTCTAGCTAAACTAGATGCATAAAAGCTAAAGTAGGTGCGCAACTAAAATAAGCACTCCTAAGTGAACTTAAACAAAAAAGCATAACTAGTTGTAAAAAGCAAACTAATAGCTAAATATGTTCTAACAAATTTAATTAAAAAATTAATTAATTTAATTGTTAAATAAAATTAATATTTTATTTATTATTATATCTTTAGAGTCATGCACATAAAATTAATAATTTATTTAATTCCACTAATTATTCTTCATGCAACTCCACTTCATCATTTCAACTCAAAATCACTCCTTGTTGCTTCAATCAAATCCTCTTTTCTCACTGATGCTAACAGTTCATTTATCCATGCATTCACTTAATTCCTTCTCTCAATCAGTCCACTGAATCATGCAACCAATTCATCTTCTAAAACTAATTCCTTCTCTCAATCAATCCACTAAATCATGCAACCAATTCATCTTCTAAATTTAGTCTTCAAATCCTCTCAATTATTCTCATCCATTGATTCTTCTATTTGATCTCGGTCATTGATTAATATAAGGAAAGATCTATAAATAGAGCCTTTATCTACCTCATTCCTCCTCCACAATCTTTGAGCTTCTACAATCATAGCAATATTGTGTGATTTGATTTATGCTAATTGTGAGAGCAACCCACATATCCATACTTCAAACTACAATTAAAGAACAATGGAGTTAAGCAATGTCTATGTGTCAAAGGTATAATTTTTTTATTATTGTGTATTTCATGCATTTATCTTATGCTCTATTGAGTGATTGGTTGAATTCTGAATTGGGTTTTTTGTTATTCATAATTTTGTGATTTGCATTTTTTATCCATGTACATTTCAGCATGCCCAATGAGACCCATGTCTCATATTATTGTGCTTTTGTGAAGCAAACAATACTTCTATGCTGACTTACTATGTTATTGTGAGATTCTACTTCACTTTTGACTACTATTTTACTTTTCTTAATTATGATCTACAAATTTAATATGTAATATTTTCATTATTTTTTGTTGCAAATACATTGTATTTTGATAGATTTGATCATTCTAACCCAGAATTAACCCTTATGCTAATCAAATTTATTATATTCTATGTTTTTGGGTTACTATTTTGCAGCTTTTTCATTATCAGGATAAATTATGCATCTACAATGACCTATTGCACTTTTGTGGCTACTAATTTTGTATGTGTTAGCTTACTACACTTTTGATAGGTATTGTTGTACTTCCACAAGGTATTATTGTGCTTTTATTTTCTATTTGTGCACTTTAAATTTGTGGTTTTTGGATTGAACACCATTAATTTTGGCTAACCTTCTTTGAGATCTTGGAAACAAACCTAAATTGTCAAGATTGCTAATCACTAGGAAAAGGTAAAACTCTTGAAACTACTAACTTATCTAGTGTAGGGTTTTTATTTCTTTGATTTTTAGAGTAATTGCACACTTCAATTTCTTAAGAGTAATGAATTTTGTATATTATGTTTGGTGTTCACTCATTGATGGTGATGCTCTCCCCTTGTGCCTAGTGTGAGCATGGGGATCAAAAGAACCTTTTTGTTCACATATATGTTATTTTTTACCCAAGGAGTGCTAGTTGTGTATGCTTTATCCTTGTGCTATGTGTAAACTTGGGAATCATAAACATTAGTATCTTCTTCTTATTTTCATTAGGAGGTTTACTTGGGGATTTCATCACCCTTGAGGCAACCTCAACCGCATTTTCTAATGACATATATAAAGGAGGAGAGAAAAAATTGTACCTCAAAGCGTGGCTAGCATCATTCAAGCCAAGCCACAAGACCCTCTATCCATTGAGACTTTTTTGGTGAGGAGATAAGGGGAGGCCCCCTAGATCTCAGACACTTTTAGAAAAGCTCACTATTTTCAAATGCCACTAAACACCTTTTTTAGAGACCTTAAGACTTCATCCATCTCCATAGTGTGGTGCAAGGTACAATATCATACCTGAAGTTACTCAATGCGTATTGTCTTAAGTAAGACAAGAATCCTTTGGGCTAAAGTCCTTTTAAGTGTCCAAAGTAAGTGGAAAGGTGAACCTCTAAGGCACCAGACCTTTACCTACTAGCTCTTGACATTGGAATGTGCATGCACAATCCTACAATATTCTAGGTTGGGCCTACACTATAGGAAATACACCCATATGAATAATTTAGGTTGTTAATATGCTTGGTGTGTCTTTATTGTGAAATACTTGTGAATCCATTCAGCCTTTTACCTTGAAAATTATCAAAAAACCATTGAGTTTTCTTGTATGATCTCTTTTCAAAGGACGTATTGACTAAAAACTATAGAAACCTACATTTGAGTGATATCATTGTACTTTTGAGCTATTGCATATTGATTTTGAGAAATTTCAATATGCTTTTGACCAACAACATTATGCTTCTAAAATAAACTGTTACACTTTTCTCTTGTAAGTATGATTTTGACCTCTTTTGTTGTAAATTTTATTTGTAGCATTGTGCTGTTAATAGCTATGACTACACATCTGATGTGCAAAACAATGCAATTGAACTTGAGTTGTACCTAAAACATTGACTTAGGGTTCAGTTTAGAAAAACATACAAAATAACTGATCTATCTTCCTAGTATGTTTGACAAGACCCTTTGAGACAATCTAAATAAATCAAGCTAGGGCTTTGACTACTTTCTGAATCGTTAACTACCATCATAAACAAAATTTAGAAATCTACCACATAACTACATGTTTTATATTGTCATCATGCACTTTTGATTATTCTTATGTAGTTTTGATCATCTTTATGTGCTTTTGCTACATACCACTGCTCTTCTATGATATGATCATATGCTCTCGACCTCTCCCATTGCACTTCTATGATCTAATCCTACACTTTTGACTTCTCTCATTACACCACTATATGGTATTTTTGCACATTTGATCATTGAAAAAATATCCTTGAGATTCCATTACAAAAGAAACTTGTAGACCTTTCTATAGACCTAAGATACACTCCATCTGCCCACATTCATCACCCAACAAAAATATTTTCACCCATCATCATCACAACACATCAAATTGAAATTATCACAATTATCCTTAGATTATACATTTAACATATATCTTCCATCAATAAACCAACATATTAGTATCATCTTATCATTCAAAACAACCAAAATCTTCACAAAGTATTATCTAGATTTCATATCCTTTATCCCTAGTTTCTTCTTTCTCTTGGAAGTTTCCTACCCCAAGTAGAAGGTCAAGACACAACCTAACAAGTCTCACATCTTTGGGGTGCATGACTAAGTGAACACTACCACTAGGTGCAATCGACAAAGAGACCACCACAATGTCCTCACTAGCCACCATTGCAGCTAGGAGCAAGGATCGACCACGTGGTCCAAATGACCATGGAGAATAATTTTATACCTTCTTAGAAAGATGGAGGAATTTAGCAAGAAAGTTCCCATGTCATGTTGCCGAAAAAAGACTATGTCATGTCCCCATGTATTAAAAATTCATTTTGACAAATATTAACCATTTTTCTACTATGGGTTAATCAGGTAAGAATAGGAAGAAATATTTGTTTATTATTTATTATTGGTCATTCATTTTCAAATCTAAAAATAATTAAATATTAAATTAAATTTTCAGGAGACTCATGTTTTGGGGCATTGGAATTGCTTCCCTTTGGTGGTAATGAAGAAAGAAGTTCCAAGAAACAATCATTGTTACAAATGGAGGGATTCTTAGGGCAATTCAACGGTCGACAAATCAACAATCATGTTCTCCTTTTGGGCATTGAATTTTGGGAACCCGACTATTGATTCACAGATAGATATTAATGCTTTTTTTCTTGGTCATTTAGGAGGTCTCTTTTATTGCACATTTTTCTCTCACTTTGCAGATTTGTAGGAAGCGTCTTTAGTGTGTAATGCCCCACCAAGAAACCCTAAACGATCACACTAAAACATAGGAATAAAAGCAGAAATAATTTTTTTTAAACATAACATAACATTAAGGTGCATTAAGTTATAACATTGCACTGATTAATTACACAAGCAAGAGACTTAACCATATTCCTAAAGGGTTTCCAACGAAGATTACTTTAAAAAGAAACTGAAAGCATAAGGTTCACTTATCCACTTATGATGCATGTTAACTATCCCTAATACATTGCAATGATATTCATTTAAAGAACTAAATTAGACATGCTTAAAATTACATACTTACATTTGATTTCATTACATACTAATGATTACATACATCAAGTTTACTACAATAATTCATTCAATAACCCCATAATTACCATTACAAAATCTATCAACTTATAATATCTCAAATACATTGCATTTAAGTTATAGAATAACATATGAATTAAATAAAGATCATATAATGAATTACATAGTTACAACATGCCAAGAAGGCATAATAATACAAACGATACAACTAAACTCATAAGGTTCAAGTAGGTACAATAATGAATCCAAGGAATAAAAAAGGGATCCAACTAGAACAAGAAGATGAACAAGTGCAAAGAGCAACTGGAACATCTACAAAGTCAACCCTCGCAAGAAGGAAGTGAACATGATACCAATGGAAAGTGGCACTACCGCCTGACCATGTGGCTAAAAAAAAACCACCCCTCCGTACTAGGAGATATCACTAAGACCCACTAGCAAACAAGGAAAGAATACATGGTCTCACAAAACATCGGATCAACTCACAAACTGAATACTCACAGAACATGACTCCACATCAAAATAGGGGAAATCAACAAGACTATACACTAGTGACCATAAAGGAAGAGTGTCATCACATAGCTTGGTATGGTTATCCTGGCAGACCTCCATAGGTCCCGACCCCAATCATGGGTTATCCTGGTAACCTCTCTTAAACCCCTAGCCCCATCCAAGTTTCATGTGGACCCAAACAATCCTTTCGTGAGGACAAGGTTGTTGGTTTTCCATTCCAGGCCTTCTCACTGCATCCTGAGTTTGTACTAGCACTCAACCATGAGTGAGGCATAATTATCTTATTTAGTGTTTCATCTACCAAGCCCCCTAAATATTATTAAGTTATCACTTACTTAAGAAAACTTTTGATGGGTTACCTTGCAACCACTTTGGGTGCGACCCCCAATCAAAATCCACTCTCCCATATGACACTTAACCAAAATCACATGAACTCTCAAAACCTAGGTATACACATGAAAGAGTACATGGAGTTCAATACAATAGAAAACCACTTGGCCGAAATCAACCTTCCCATAAGGTTAACCAATTGACAAAATATTGACACGAGAAATGCACAACCATGAAAACCACCATATGACCACATTTAATAAACTGACCAAAGACTTGCAGTTTTGAAAACAAATGCGAATACAGTAATTAAACACGCACATCTATTTTCAATTTCATTAAAAAATGCCAATCAACCAAGATTTTCTAATTCCTCTATTTTTCCAAAATACTACATTTAAAAATCACCATCTCATGATAAATTAAAACCCAAAATTTTCATTTATATAAGTATGCACATTTGATATACATATATAAAAACATAACTTATTTATTTATTAATCTATTATTTATATTTCTCCAAAATAAAATATTATTAAATTATCCACTAAAACTGTTTTTCTTATTTTATTTTTCCCAAAATTCTAAATAACATATTTTTTTTTAAATCACTAATTAAAAATATATATAAATATATATTTATATAAATTAATTAAAAACTATATTAATTAAATTAATTATTAAAAAATAAAATATAAATAAATAAATAAAAACTTTAAAATAAATCTTTTTAACTATCCCCACGTATGGGGAGTGGCGTTGCTTGCACAGCGCTCCCCACATACCATGGGGATAGTGTTGTACAAATAGTGCTCCCCACTGTATGTGGGGACAACGCTATGCAAACAACGCTCCCCACATATAGTGGGGTAAGTGCTACACATTGCTCCCCACCGTGGTGCTGTGGGGTCGAGCCCATGGCTCCCCCATGCGCCACGATAAAATAAATAATAATAAATTAAATTATATCCTTTTTTTTTAAATAACAATTAACATATTAAAATATAAAAACATAAACTTATAAAGTTTATGAGTAAAAAGAACAATTTTTTTTTTTTTTTTTAAAACATACAGTTCTGGAAAACACATCAGAACTATTATTTTATTTTTTATTTTTAATAGCAAGTTACAAAGCTAAATCTGGGCAAATTTCTTGAGCATCACAGGAATTTTTTTCTGGTTTTCAACACACAGGAAAGATACACAAAACTAACCTGAAACCAATTCTTTTCACAAACAAGAAGATATATTTGGGGAATAACTAAATCTGATTTAAAATCATACTAATTTCTCATTTCAAAAACTAAATGAATGTTTCCAATAAATTTTGAAATTAAATCTTTTCACATAGGAAAAACTCACAAACTTGTTTATTAAATCAATTATTTTTCCCACCAACAAGGAATTGATTTGAAACCACAAACAAGGAATTGATTTGAAACCACACACAAAAGGATTTAATGCCAAATTTAAACACTCCTTTCCTTTTTAACAGAAATTGAAGAGTTTTCAAACAGAGATAGCAACCACACACACACATAGGGATTTCCTCGAAACAATTAAATTTCAAGATGGGTAAATAACAAGAACCCAATCTCAATAAGCAATCCGGGTAGTGTTTGTAAGAAGAGCTCCACCTGCAACTGAATAATTCCTTCAAATAGGGATGAGCAAAATTTTCCTCCAAAACTTCTCCCCCATTGCCGTGAAAGAATATGGTTTTAAAAAGAAGAAAAATTTAACCTAAAATTATTTTAGGCTGAAATTATTTTTGACCAATCATATCCTTTTCATAAAGTTAAAATGAAAAAAGCTTTTGCTCTCCAAAATTGATTTTCTTCCTTTATTTAAGACTCCAATTTACATTTTTAAAAGTAGATGAGGAAGGAAAGATTTTATCTATTTATTTTTACTTTCAAATAAACTTTTCCCAATGAAAAACACATTTAATTTACAATTTGGAAATGATCATTTAATCCAACTTGCTAAGTTAATAAATTAAACAAATCGATTTAACGACTAATCACAAAAAGGGGTACTATTAAATTTAATCTCTTTTATTTACCAATGCATAAAAGAACATTTAATCTAATTAAATACTTTAAGATTTAATAATCAATTTTACCAAACACATAATACACAACTAAAATAACTCAAATAAACATACAACTCACATATCAAACAAAGGGAAACTGACGAACAACTGGGACGCTCAATTTTAGCATGACTAGGGTAAAACATAGGTCTTAGGACTATCTCCTCCACTTCCATTGGATCAGTAAGGTATGCTCAGACCTATGAAGCCAAGTGGAGGTACGTGTACCTCCAATTCCCTGCATCAACGAACCACACATGCATATCTATACAACCATAGTAAACACATCGGTGAAGGAGAATCGTGACGTTCCATGTCTCACCGAAGTGAGTGAAGGAAAATCATCTCCTTGCACCCCATACACTTACAAACATGAAACATGTATATAACTCATTGTACGTATAAAATGAATGTGTCAGTCCATGTCAGTAATCCAATAAAATCACATTTAAACATCAATAAGGAAATACTGCATGAACAACATACACTGCAACTCAAATTAAATCACATCACAACATCGCATAATGTCTAAGTAAAATATCACCATATAATGTATCCACTGAAAAAGTCAAACATGAGTCTAAAAAGTCTAATCGAGGAAGGGGTACTACAAAGTAAATGAAAACCCGTTGAAAGAGAAAATTTATGGATAAAAATCCATGAGCATTGGGTGATCAAAGGATGAAAACCCTTTTATTATAGATGGAATTATCATTCAAATAGTGCATATTGGTTGAAGGATATTTAGAGGATTTTTTTTTTTGTTATTGTTGTTTCAGTGTTCAATGGTTCTTTGAGTATAGTTTTGAGTGATCTTCAAGCATAGCTTTGTAATTGTGTGTTGTCTAGAGTCTTGTGGGTGTGTCAAATAAGTATTGTTATATTATTGAGTCTATAATCAGTCCTATATTCTTTCACTTTCACTTGGAGACCAAATTATTTCAGTTGGTAAAGTTTGAAGTAAATCAAGTAGTCTAGTTTTGACATTATTCCTTGAATTTGTGTAGATATATAGTGTGTGAAGTCATATTTTTGTTTTTTGTTGTAAATCAAATTTTCAAACCTTCTTATCTATTGTACCATATAAAAAAATTGATTTAATGGTGTTCTTTCAAGAGTGGGTGGCAAACTAATTAACTAGTTTGGTGCTTTTTTAGTCAAATTTGTATAACAATTGTAAATCAAATACTCAGATCTGAAATATTTTTTATTTTTGGGGTTGAAGATATTATAATAGTGTCAGAGCATGATCTTGCCAACCTAAAGTGGATTCTTGAATGCTTCCTAGTGATAGGGAGCTAAGGTACCAAAGAAGAGAGAAAAGGAAAGCGGTAGAAGAAACATCAAATCCAAAGAAAGGGAAGATGTCATAAGACGAAGTTAAAAGAACCCATATAGATATTCATCAAATTTAAAGGGGTTTAAGAGATGTTTTGACTACATTACAAGAGACAATAGATGTATTCAAAATCTTGTCAAATAGAATAACATGTGGAAATTCAAATTACAATTTTCAAAGGGGTTAAACTTCTTCAAACAATGGTGGAAATAATAATGTTCATTCAAGGGCTTCAAGGAATATATTATTGCTATAAATTAAACAAGAGAGGAATGAATTTATGAATACTAGTGTGCTCAATTTTAAAACTATTTGTATATGGCATTTAGAGTATCATTCCTTACTAGAAGAGATCAAATTTGAGATGTCATATGTAGACTACATGCAATTTGCAAGGAATGGTGAACCACAAAAGAAGGGGCTATATAAAATAAAGGATTTGAAGCATAAGTTGGGGAGAATCGCAACTTATTGTTTCGATCAGAGTGAAAAGATATCAACTAGAGTGTGGTTATAAAAGATGGAGACTTATTTCATGCTCAATCTATTTGTAGAGAGAGATGGAGTGAAGTATACCTCTTTGTATCTAGAAGGAAAAGCCTATGAATTATGGTTTCATGATTATACCACGCAATCTCATGATCAAATACACATGTTTGATGAATTTAGAAGGAGTGTTCTTGATAGATAAAGTTGAAAGATGAATTAAAATATTTTAGCAAGCTAGTCATGATCAAGAAACAACACTTGGTGGATGAATACATAATGAAGTTTCAAAAATTATGGTGAAGGTACTTGACATTTTTTAAAAAGAATTGTGCACATTTTCATCATAGGGCTTTGTAAGCCTCTTAGGAGGGTTTATAAAACCATTTTGCACCAGTTTCTTTATAGGAAACCATAAAAAGGGCTTTAACCCTTGGGCCATCAATTCTAAAGAATTTATCACCTCATACATCTAAGTCTAGTACATATCACTATAAGGGAGGAATTTATAAAAAAAATCATTCCAGACACAAGCACCTGCACCCCAAAATACATCTAATTTTGTGAAGAAGATAGATGATGATATAAGTAATGAGCTTAAAAAGAATTATATTTGGTTTTCTTGAAAAGAAGCATGGGTCCTTGGACACAAGTGTTTGGGTATGGGATAATTCCTTTACATTGAGGTTGTTTCTGATAAGGAGTCAAATTTAGATGGAAATGGAGAGTTTCATGATGTAGAGAATTCATAATTAGAGACCAAAGAGGATGAGACTACAAAAGGGGGTCCATTAGATTCACTTTAAGGAGCACCAAGATACCATCCTTTTAGAGTTGTTGTAGTGTTAGCCAATCAAAAAATGGATGTTTTCATTTAATAGTAGGGCAACCCATAATTCTATTGACGAAGCATTGGTTATGAAGAGAGGTTTGAAGATTGAAGAATTTCAAGGGTTTAATATCACAATTGCAAATGGGTTGACTATACCATGCAACAAAGTTGCCAAATAGTTGAATATAACCATGGGTGATTATATAGTTTGTGATGATTTTTAAGTTGTTGGACTTGGATAAATTGATGTTATCTTAGGTGTTGAGTGGTTGTATTCTATTAAAGGACACTACCAAAACTATTAGACGATGGACTTCAAATTTCAGTCACAAGGGAAGGAAATTATGCTCAAAGGAATCTCAAATGGAACTCCAAGAGTTGTGATAACTAAGAAGATGGAGAGGAATTTTGAAAAGGACAAGTAGCTTGGGTATCAAGTGTCATAATCTATCCAACAATTTCTTCCATAGGACAAGGTAAATTTCATTTTGAAATTCCATAAATTTTAGATAAGTATAGTATAGTTTTTGGTGATATACCTCTAAGATTACCTCTAGATAGAGGATACAACGTGTTATAGAATTAGAGAAGGATGCAAAATATATCATAACTAAACCATATAGGAATCCAAGGGGGTACAAAGAATAAATAGAGGAGACTATCAGAGAACTTTTTGACATGTGATTCATTAGACCAAGTCCTATTCCTTTTTCTTTATCAATGGTTCTTGTTGAGAAGAATGATGGCACTTTGAGGATGTGTATACATTACAAGGCAATAAACAAGAAGATAATCAATAATAGATAAATCATTATGAGAAATGATGAATGTTTGTAGCTTGGAGATGTGTTGATCAACAATGGTCCGACTATGAATCTAGGATGTATAGGTTGTGGTTGTGCAGGTTTTAGCTTCCAAATGACTACTCTATGTTTTTCTTTAGTGTATTTCTGGTTCCTTCTTATTCATGGTGTGTGTGGACTATTTGAATGTTCAATATGGCATTCCTCAACATGTTGTTCATTGGTGTTATTTCCATTGCGATATGTGTATGATATCGTGCAAAGTCCCTTGTCAGGACTTGATGCATTCTTTCATGACAATATTTCATGTGACGTATGTGAGATGATGTTATACCTAATTTTGTTATGCTTCAATTTAATGATATGGGATATATTGATTTAAATGTAGATTAAATGCGATTATGAACTTATGATGTTTTGACAAATTAATATTTGTGTTGAAATGAAGGGATAATGTGAATTAGATTAGTTAAATGTATTAAAATTGTATATTTGATAATGAACCTCATTGGGTGATTTTACAATGCTTGAAGTATTATATGCATGCACTAGTACACTTGATATTTGTGGAGTGATTATAGGTATAGGGTATTTTTTCACCTAGCTCCATAGGTCTAAATTAATCCCAAATGGTAGTTATATGAGAGATGTCACATTGGCAATAACTGTTTAGCCCTAACCTATTGTACTTAGTTCGAGTACAATTTCCCATAATTATCTTTAGTGATTACCCCATATACTATGGTTGGTAGCATTCTGGACACCGTAATTCCTATGTGGATAATGTTTGTTTTGGTTCAAATTTATATTTCTCATGCCTTAAAGTGCGTAGATGAATTTTTACAGTTAAATGGTAACTTTTCATAATTTAATGCTAAAATAGGCTTTATGGATTTTAATGAATATATGAATGTCGCATGTAAAAGAGTATGTTTGAATGTTTGTTTTGGTTCCAAGGGTGAAATTGGGTGAAAAGGAAATATTTTATTTATTTTATTTCAAAATTATGAAAATGTGTTTTGGGGTTTAAAATCATATTAGAGTTCATTTTTACATTTAGTCTTTTGTTTTATGACGAAAATGGTGCAAAATCCCTCTCCATTGGAAATTTGATTTGTCGATTGGGAAGGCAATTGTGAATGGTTTTAAAAGTGAATTGATCATTTGTGAAAAATAATATTTAACTAAGGTGATAAAATTTTAGTATATTGATTTTATTTAGTCAATGATAAATTAATTTTTCATTGGCAAGATGTAATAAAGATTTCTATATTAACATGGTGTAACTTGGGAGCTACTTATAATTAGTCAAATGGTGGATTGTATGAATTACTCTTATGTATAGGTTAAAGAGTAATTTGGAAGTATAATTAAGAATAGCTTTGAAAATAACTAATTAAAAGGTCACTATATTAGGATTGATGTAAGTAAATAGGACTATATGAGAATTAGTGTTAAATCTAAATAAAAAATACATCTTGATCATTACTTATTAAAGATGGTAGTAGCTAAATATGATAATGAACAATGCACTAGTAACTATCAATGAATATGAAATGGTAATAATGAATGTAGATTTCAAAATAATTATCATTAGTTAATATGTGCTTGTACCATATAAATAAATTAAAATTAAGACAAATATGCTTTTTTATGTTAAAGTAAAACAAAACTCAAATAGTAACTCACACTTTTGACTTTTTGATTTTTAAATAACATGTATCTAATGATATTAGAAGATGAGTCATTAAAATTTGATACCAAGAGGGAGTGAATGAGGTATTTCACCAAATATATTAAAATTTACTCAACCTTTGCATAGAAATATTCCCAATTGAATCTTTCTATTATTTAAAATCATAATTCTATAATACTTGTTGTAACACTGTAAATTGCATTCCACATCACATGTCACCTTTTCTTTAAGCTAAATTGGAAATGATGTCCAAGTTTCCACGTTAGCCACCCACTAAGCCTACTTTGTCATCCTTTTTGCCTAATTTCCTAACTATGTGAACTATTTTATTCTAGGACATATGGGTGTCCCAAAAATGTCAGAATGGTCATGTGTTTGTCTTGTGAATATTGGAACTAAAGGTGGTCATTGAGACATTATACCTACTAATTTTTGCAATATAATACCTCCTTTTGTGCCCACCAAAGTCAGGATGCCTCTCTAGTCTCTTTATCTTGTTATCTTTCATTCATTTTCTCTCTCTAGCTTTTTGTTGATGAAAGTAAATTTCAAAACCCGAAAGTTTTGCAAACAAAATCAGGTTTCTAATTGTATTGACAACAATAGGTATTGACATAGAGAAAGTTTATTTGATAGGAAGTAAAAGTAACTTAAAACAAAGGTATATACGTCATGGTTGATTAGTTAAACATAATGGGAATCCTAAACTAGAGGCGAAATTATTTTAACAAACACATCAAATGCTTATTCTAAAATCTACAATGAAAGTCAAATCGATTACAACACATCAAATTTATCCAGCATTGCCAACAAGGGAAAAGATGTATCTCTCCTCATGTCATCAACAATTCATCTTTTTATATCTTCCTTACTCTACCAGGGTTTCCTCTTCTTGATTTTTTCAAAGTCCAAATCTTTCTACTCTCTAATTTCTCACTGACTTATCTTCCCTGATCGGCCCCTCCTTATCATCTTTCTCTCTATCTCAATTTGTTTTATCCTCTATCCCCCTATCTAGTCATTCTCCCTTCAATATTTTCTCTCCAGTTTCCCTTCTACCTTACAGCTATTTTGTACCATCCATAACTACCCACTAAAATTAATTCAAAGCCAAAATAGTATGATAAAACAAGAAAATAAAAAAATGCTCTAATGCTCCTACATCATCTTCTCACAATCTTAAACTCTCTTGTTCAATCCTCGTGCTTTATAGGGATTAATCAATGGTTTCCTTGCATCTCTTCCATGATTGTTGCATCCGTTCATTGAATTATTGTCATCTCCAAAGCTTCAAACAATTGAGGGATTTGTGCTTGTCTTCACTCCAACAAGCCTCAACATTTTGGTGTTCAAGGGGAGTTCTTTCTCTCTCACTTGTTGCATTGTTCATTTTCTCTTCTCCATTTTAGCATATCATTTTGTGTTATCTCTTTTATGGTTCTTTAAATTATCTTTTATTAATCCATTAATCTTGGTTGTTTATGGAGGTGAAAACACTAAAACAAAGGTCTAACTATGACAAACCTTTTAATCAAGCCCCACAATTTTTTGTCATCGTTTGTTTTGTCTGTAGGTTTGGAGAAGAGTTGAATAATATCGGCTAGAAGCTTCATTCATTGAACCTCTTTTGAAACTTTCTCCCATATTTGTCTTTGTATTGGTTCATTTTAGTTAGTTTTATCTTTTTGTCTTTGTGTTATCACATTTAGTGCTTAAAATTTATGTCTGGTTATTTTTGTACTTTTTTGTATAGTCTTTTGTGTTTTGTTAATATGAGATGCTTGCATGCCACACTATCATTGTTGACCCACATGTGCATCCTAGAAAGGGAGCACACAAATCTTTCAAGATGCTATCAACGACCTACACTTTCGGTTCTCATGGTTAAATTTTTTTTGTCTATCAACATCAAAGAGTTTTATACGCATTTCCATCCTTAATGAGTAAACTTGGATGTTAGAGGACCTTAAAGGTTTACTTTGAGTGGAGTGGAGGTAATTAAGTCCTCAAGGGGTCTGAGCACCCTTTGCAATGGTTCAGTATTCCTACTCTAGTACATTTGGGTGAATTTGACGTCAACTTGTCTCTTGTTTAGAATTTATTACAAAATATTGTAAAACTTTTCACAAACTTAAACTATCAGTGCTTGTGTAAGGTCTCTCTCTTGTGCATTCTTGAGGTTTTAGAGGTGTTATAAAGCTTTAATACGAGATTTATGACCTAGAATAATTCAAGAGTTGTAGTGAGGAGGACTTCTAGACCTAGCCTCCCCCTGAATCATTATAGTTCTACAAGACCCAATTTGATGTTCTCTAGGACTATAGACCCTAATGATCTTTTCACTTCCTGGACTCTTCCTTCAAGTATTTTCCAAAAGGCTCTACTAAATTTGGTTTAAATCCTAACTCCTAAAACAATATCTTGACGAATACCCCTCCAAGGTCTCCCCCTAATGTGGACCATGAATCTACTCTTATGGTTCCATTTTATCATATTCAATCCCTCGAGAAGAACTTGAGGGATTTAGAAGGATTATTGAATCAATAAAATGTCCTTCTTGAGGCTTTCTCTATGATTAATAATATAAGAGAAATGCTTATTTTAGATCATGAGGGCTTGGTTGTGCTAAGGGCATTGTCTACAATTGTGAGATCTCATGTTCCTCTTGTTGAATCTAAACACCAAGATAATAAATTTGATACCACTAGTCTATAGGTTGGTGCTACAATTCATGGGGTGTTAGTTCACATGGTGGATATAGGTCCTACGATTGACCCTTTGACTAGTGGTACTATTTTGACCATCAATGTCTCTCATCCTCCCTTGGGGTACACTATCATGATCGCTATCTCTTCTATTGTCACTTTCACTCCTTCTGGTAGCATTGGTGTGGGTATTTGCACTAGCCCTAGTGCTACCACTGGTCTTGGTGTTGGTTCTAGTCCTCATGTCTCTATTTCTATGCATACTCTACTTGTTAATAATACCCTCAATACCTATAAGGAATTTAAGTAATGGATCAACTTCCTACACTAACCTTGAGAGGAGGGTAATGCAAAACTTTTAAAGATATTTACAACAATTATAGAAACTTAACAAAAATAAACAAGAATAGAATGCATACCACAATACAATGATTTACATGGGGAAAATCCTTTTAGGAGATTACAATAAACTTGCAAAGAAAACTTCTCATAGGACTATCACCCCTAGAGATCTAGAGGCAGATAAATAGCTATTTGACTCTTGCACACAACCTCCATCTCATGCACCTAATATATAGGAGATACAATACATGAAATTGTCAAATGACAATACAAAACCATGGGCTAAAACCACTAAGAGTGGTGCCTATCTTATCTCCAATACAAGATGACATATGATGTGTCAATACACACACCGACATGTGTAACTCCCATTTACAACTCATTTATGTGTCAAACGCGTTTTAATATTTCCTATTTTAGGAGACCCAACTTTTGGAGTCCATAACTTTTGAACTGGGTGATCGATTGACAAACTTTTTGAAGCCCTAGAAAGCTCACAACATGCACTATCAAGCTATAAACTTCTATGTTGGTTACAAACACTTTCAAGCCATTTCGGAGCCTCTAAAACCCTAAAAATTGATTGTGAAACTTTCATTAGCAACTTTCAAAAATGAAAACTTTAATATCTTCAAATCTATACATGATCTTGCAACAAAAATTTATCAGCGTGCTTATCTAGCCAATTGAAAGCTTTGGAAAAAATTTGGTCCATGCTCAAGTGAAAATTTACTTAAAATAGTAACCTTATGTATATGCAAGGTTGAGATGCCATTTTTCTAAAAATAACATCTTGTAAAACATGAGACATTTTTGACAACATCTTACCAACCTTACAACTACTACTAACCAATCTTCTCTACCACTATATTATCATTAGAGACTGTTTACATTGTACATCCTAAATACCAAAATTCCCCAAAGGCTTGAGACTTTGAAGTTTGATCGGTATAATGGTCACAAAGATCTGCATTTAAATAGTAATTTTTTTCTGACCTTATGCAATGATTATCACAAGCTTCTGGATTGTGTTCTACTTAAATTATTCACCCAATCTCTTAATGAGATCATGCTAGAATAGTAAAACTCTCTACAATATTATTCTATTCAAATATTTGATCAATTGATGGATGCATTTCTCAAACTATTCCAAGCTAACATTGGCAACAAGTTCACCACTATTAACCTTATTCATTGCAAACAAAGGTCAAATGAGAAGATAACTAATTTTATTTCATGATATCAGAATATATATATAAGTACCTTATGCCTTGCTATATGGTGATCTCGAAAGAATTCTTTTTGGTAATATTCAGCCAAATTTTAAAAAAATCTCCTTAAATAGATATCTGAACTACACTAATCTCCATAGCGCTCTAACTAATTATCAACATACACTGACTCAGTTTGGAGATTTTTCTCTAAATGCTCATGTTGATGCCTTTGGAGGTGTGTCTTAATTGAGTGGGTCTCAAAAGAATAAAGTTGTGGCCAATGTAATTATAATTCCTCAACCAACTGAGAAAAATACTTAGGAACCTCAAAAAAATAAGGTATTTGCTAAATTATCCAATTTTTATTTGAGCATATTAAAAAAGCTATTAAAAGGTAATTTGCTAACCCTCCCTAAGATCATACCACTTCCTAACAACAGACCATACCCTCATTGGTATGATGGTTCAAATTTTTGCCAATATCACTGTGTACCAAGCCATGACTCTAAGCGTTGTATGTTTCTGTAACATATCATCTAAGACCATGTAGGTAGTGGTGCCATCCAAGTCGACAATAAAATGCAAAAAATATAATAAGTCTATTGATAAGGCAAATAGTGAGCTTCAAATCTATACTGATCCATTTATGTCACATTCATCAAATTTAATTTATGTCATCTACTCTTGCATCAAGTGATGGTCATTATGTAAATGTGGTCACTATCATTTTGATTTTGCTCCCAATCTAGAGGATGAAATGTTTTGACATATATTTCACACCTATGGATGCTTTGTATTGTGGGGAGCCCACTCCACTTTACATACCTACCAAGATAAATGGTAACATTGTTACAAGTATTATGGTTGACCCTTCATATAGAGTTGATGTAATTACAAAAGAGGCTTTGTTCATTAATGGCCTTCAAGGTGAGATATGATGAGTGTCATGCTACCATTTGGATGCATGATGAGTTATTTTTTCTACCTTTGGGGTGCAATAACTTGATGGTCCTTGTGGAACCCAAGGTTGTATCTAGTACATTTTTTATTATCCTCGAGTCGAGTATATTCTAGGTAAAGCTTGGTATTCCCTAGTTGGTTGCTATAAATGGAGTTCCTTCAATGGTACACAAATGTCTAAAATTTCCTCACGAGGGTATTGTGCATATTGTCCAAGATACTAGATACCACCCATTGGTGGTGCATGGGTGGTGTCTTTTGTTCCCACAACTATGCCTAGTATAGATAAGGGAAAGGAATATGTGTTGTCAACGTCTAATTCCTCCCCATCATTTGAGTAGTCAATCCTAGCAGATATCCCTCGTCCTAATCACTATGGCAAGGGTAAGAGATCACATCATGCTCATCCTTCACTCTTAGATCATGTATCTTAGCCTTTGAGGGTACCCTCTATTCCTCTAAATGCTCCTAGAGAAAAATGGAGAAGGGTGTTCGCATCTAAGCCTGTAGTGCCAATTATAGTGACACCTCCTGCCTCATCGATTGGGCCCTCTTCTTTGTCAAAAATGGCATTGATGGCCTCTCCTATGGAGCAAGATTCTATTGTATTTTCTTATAATTCTCTTCTTGGTCCCCATATATGTTGGAATCTTCTTTCATGTGAGAATAAGTGTCAGCAATAGGTGATGGCTCCATGATGGCTCAAGAACTTGAGCCAGCTTTGAAGGCTGACAATGAGTCTTTGGTGTTCACTTTTGCTCCCATTACATATATGGATATTAAACTTTCATTGCTCCTATTGCTAGCTCTACATCTTCTTCCACTCCATCCTTCGTGCTAACTCCTATCACTTTAGGGACTATTGATGAGCCTCACCCTAAGGGGTATAGGTTTTCATCATTCCCTCCTTAGAGTCATCCCTCATCACCTCACTTCTAGATATCCCTTCATTTTGCTAGCTAGTCAACATGTTGCATACATAAGTCGTGTCCAATGAAACATTGTTTGGTCCTCCCACTTCACCTCTGCATCTCTATCATAGCTTTCCCATGGTCCTTAGACCTACTATGGTTGATGTGAAGCCCTCATCTTATCTACCTAAGCTCAAGTTTGAGTAGGGCCCTATCCCAAATTTTTGTCATCATAAATTAGTTCCTATGATCTCTTTGTATGCTTCTATTCTTTTAGAGGAGCAGGCTCCACCTTCTCCAAATATTTTTATAGCCCTTCTTTTAGAGGCTATTAGTGTGGCTCATATTTCATCACCTTAGGCTGAGTAACCTACCTCTTCTTCGAAGAGGCACTTGTTTGAATCTTTAGAGGACATTCTAGCATTGTCGATGATCTTCACATGAGTAATGAATCTTGTCTCTTAGGAGTTGTTGGATGTGAATGTTAAGGTAGTCTCATCCTTGGCTCTAACTACTAGTGAGACACCTAGTACCACCCTAGACATTGTCCCTCTTTGAGCTCATCATAACTCCCTATATGATTAATATTGGGAGGATGATGATTTGATGGGGGGAATTTATAGGATGATACTCTTTTTATCTTTTAGATTATCATGCACATGTTTGTGTTCCCCATGATTTTCTTTATGTTGTGCTTTCCTGAAGGACCCAATTTACTTCAAATGTAGGTACTTGGATATAGGGGATTATTTGTCATGCACTTCCTCTATTTGTCTCACATTTCTTTTTTTTGTACCTTGACTTTTGGTTCATATTTCTTTCTTTTTTTGTATCTTGACTTTTGGGACGATGCAAAGCATTAGGGGCATTTAGGACTTCTTCCATGTTGACCCAGATTTTTATTTTATCTTTGTCTTCATTCACTTTTCTTTAGATTGAAAAACTTCAAGCATCTCTTCTCCTTAGAATAGTTTGTGTTCTCCTTTGTGTAACACATTATTCTAAGGGGTGGGGCGGGAGCTATCATATCTACATTTATGCATATTTGCATTCATTTATCATATTTAGTGTAATATTTTATCTATTTTTTATTTGTTGCCATTATGGGGACCAAACCACTATATAAATTAATCATTAATCTCTTATGTAGTTGTCCTACAACGTTGTTTGTAGCAGTCACATTTTTCCCAATCATATCCAACTATCTAGCATAACACAACTTGCTACCCATATCAATGGCATATAATAATCTTTTATCTCAGTGATCACGTGTTTGATCATAATCATTTTTATATCTAAATCTTCACTTTTCATCTAACATGTTTGTGATGATACAGGTCACCAATATCTCATGAAAGTTCAAGTCTCTTCCCTGGGGGAAACTCTACATGGATAGAGGATTCTACTTTTCCTTCGTTTATCAATATAATTTTCTTAACTCTTTCTCTTTATTTTAGCTCACATTTCTTTGTGATATGCTCACTAAAGTGGGGGAAAAAAGTAACATCATAAATTGCACCTCGTAAAATTTCATATCAGATGGTGCCTTCACTTTAAGTTGAATCAAATATGATGTCACATCTTCCACTTCATCCACTCACTAAGATTTCATTGTCATCCTTTTTTCCTGATTTTCCAGCTATGTGGATTGTTTTATTTTGAGACACATGCGCATTGTAGAGACATTTGTGGGCCATGCATTCATCTCACAAAGATTTAGACCAAAGGTGTTCATTCAAAAATTACATGTGCTCATTATGGTAGTGTAATGCCTCCTTTTGCACCCATTGAAGTCAGGAGGCCTCTCCAGTCTCTTTATCTTGCCATTTTGTATTCTTTTTTCTCTCTTCAACTCTTTGATCATGATATTAATCTCTCTTATCAATCCTCATGCTTTCTAATGCTTTATCATTGAGGCTTTTGCATCTCATCCACCATTTTTGTACTCATTCATTACATTATCACCATCGCTAAAGCTTCACGCACTTTAGGGATTTGTGCTTCTCTTCACACCAACAAACCTCAACCTTTTTGTGTTGAAGGGGAGTTCTTTATCTCTAACCCATTGCATTGTTCATTTGCTCATCTACATTTTAGCATATGATTTTGTGTCCTCTATTTTATTGTCCTTTTCATCATCATTTATCAACCCACTAGTCTTGGCTATCCGTGGAGGTGTAAGCATCAAAACAAGGGTTTGACTATTGTTATCGTCGATTTTCATTTTACGAAAATTTGAAGGTACTCCACAAATTTTGTGCTCATTTATGGTTTTGATACTCAATTCATGCTTTACGAGATGTTATGTCATCATAAGTCTTGTTTTCCCCTTTACTCTCCATTTTCACTTAAGTGTGACATTGTGGTGCAAATTGGGTTTGTAAACCTCATTTACACCTATTATACCATTAAGGTGCAAATCAGGTTTACAAACTCGATTTACACCTCTTATATTTGTTTTTGCCCATCTAGGTGCAAATCAGGTTCGTAAACCCGATTTACACTTATTTATGACTCAGAGATAGTAATTACCCATTTAAAAATTTCAAAATAAGACTCTTTCTCCTAGATTTTAAGCTTATTTGGTCATTTTAATCTCCATTAGATTCATTTTTGTTTTCTCACAATCAAGGGAGAAGGAGATTTTCATAATTTCAAATTCGGGTATTGTATTCTTCCCCGAATTTTTAGGGTTTTCAAAACCCTTTTTAAGATTTTCAAATTGTATTGATTGTTTCCCTTTTTGGTTTTGTATCGACTTTTTTTTTCTATCATTGTATTTCCATAGAAGTGCATGGTGATTGTCGTAGGCATGCCACACACCATAGAGTAGTGCGTGGTGGGTTTACAGCCATCAACACACACTGACTTTTCATATTATGTCTTGTGTTTCTACTTACCATATTGTGATTTGTGTTGGGCAGGGCCGTAGGCCCACCACACACCACACATTGGTGTGTGGCGCATTTGTGACCTTGACCACCACCATTTTTTCCTTTACACATATGCACTACCCAAAAATAGTGTTTGGTGGGGCTACCGACCTGCCATACACCAAAAATGGTGTTTGACGGGTCTATAACCCCTCAAAGCACCAACACTTACTAAATATAAGTGTAATGCGGGGGTAGAAACCCGTCTTACATTTTGTATGTATTTTCCTCCATTTTTTAAGTGTAATTTGGGTCTCTAAACCCAAATTACACCTATGTTTTGTTTTACCCAAGTGCAATTTGAGTTTAGAGACCCAAATTACACTTTGATCCATACTTTCCTTAGGTGAATTTTTTCAAGCTTATAAAATTGAAACTCACTTTTTGCACAGACGTAAATCAATATTTTATATTCGATTTACTTTGAAGATTTCAAGAGGGTTTTGGAAACCCTAATGGCTTGAATGTACCATTTTCTCAAGATTGCTCAATTCAGATGAACAAAGAAATTGATCAAATGTATCATTATAATATTAATCAATGTCTTTTTATCAATGTGATTATTATCTAAATGATAGAAGCTTCTCCAAACAAGAGAGGGATGAAATTCAAGAAACAAGACCCTCATCTGGTCTTTCCTCCTTCTTTAGTCAGTTCAAACATTGATCACATAAGAGATATAGAGATAGGTCATGTTGACCTAGCTGAGTTTCTTAAGAGGATTGAGAAACCACCTTCATATCGTAACATGGAAGTTGTTATCAACAGTGGAATTCATCTGGTAGTTACTTTTCTAATGTTAGCTCAAGATCTTAAGTTTGTAATGGTAGTTGCAAATCACCTCGATCCAGTTAGTAGAAGTGTGGAGGCTGAAACTGGGAAGAAATTAATCAGGCTAGATGAGGAATTCTTTGAGTCATTCTTTAAGTATCCCAGTATTGAGAATTATCTTGACATTACAATTCAATCTACTATAGCTTATTTTGACAAGAATTCAGACAAATGCAAAAAGAACATGAATGATAATTGGCTCAAGACCCCAAGACCTACCATTGAAAGATGGTCGGAAACCCTTCCTAGATGTGAATTGATTGAATAAGTCAATGATTTAATAACTCTTTCAAGAAGAGTTAAAGGACTTCCCACTTGTAACACTTTTTGTAAATGGATGTATCAATACATTCATGTGATCAGGCAAAATAAAGAGAAGATATTTCAGGGAGTTCCAGAAGCGAGATTAGGGTTGAGGAAAATGATACTTAGTCATTTTTGTGTTTTTCCCAATGGCATTTTATTATGTCCATTGACACTTTTGGTGTCATTTTGTAATTTCTCATGTGTACTTGTTGAGTGCACAAGTCCTAAGTCAAATTGAACTCTACTTTAGACTTAGTCTTAGAATTAGTTATAGTTTCCTATTTTCGTGTTGCACCCCTCTTCTATATATATGAGGGTTATTATTGTAATAAGGATATTTTTTCCATCTTTTTTATGCAACAAAACTCTACCAAAGTGAAGAGAAAATTGAGACTTGGTGTTCATTTTGTAAGTTTGCAATTTAATCAAGAAAGAGAAGAGATTGGCATTCAAACTTTGTTTCGAGTATAATCTTTTATGTGGTATGAATGTTTTATGTCATTGATATCATATGTTCTTGAATGTTTAAAGTGTGGTATAGTCTTGGTGTTAAATATTGAAGAGTTCTTGAGTCTTTACAAGTAATATTTGTGTTACTTTGAAGTTTCAGGAATTGGAAATTAGTTGAGGGAGAATTGCTTTAAGTCTTTGAGCCTTTACAAGTTATCTCTATAAATCGCATTTGAAAGATAGAAAGTAAAGACTTTGTGCTATATAGACTATCTGGTTAGAGTATAATATCTTAAAATATAATTGTGAGTCTTTGAGATGACAATATATTTGGGTTAATAGAATGAATCTTTGAGTTTTTAGGCGTGTGAATTCCAGAAAAGGTCATTTTCAGAAAAAGGGAAGTAACAAAAGACTTTGTTCTTTCACGGATACTTTACTTCCTAGATAAATTAGTAAAATATTACTGCAAGTTTCAAGTTACTTACGTTAAGTAAAAATCTATTCTTAAAAGAGAATTGGATCTAACTGGCTCTTAAATAAGAGGACTAAGTTGTTATTGTACCTTGGATTAGTATAAAGTTAGCAAGTAGGGAAAATAGAAAGTAATTTCAGTAGAAAGGGGGAACCTTCCCTTATAATTAGGAAGGATTATATCTTGCCTTCTGAGAAATATCATCCTGTGTGTTGTCATGAAACACACATTTTGTGAACCTTCATCAGTTTACAAAATTTTCAGCCAACAACTATGGTAGGCCTCTTAATCAAAGCCCCAACATTTTTGTCTTTTCTTGTTTTGTGTGTAGGGTGTGGAGAAGAGTGGAATAGAACTAGTTGGAAGCTTCATTCATTATACCTCTTGTGAAACTCTCTCTCTCTCTCTCTCTCTCTCTCTCTCTCTCTCTCTCTCTCTCTCTCTCTCTCTCTCTCTCTTCCATATTTGTCTTTGTATTGGTTTTTTTTTAGTTTTATCTTTCTATCTCTATTTTTGTCATATTTAGTGCTTAAAACTTGTGTCAAGCTATTTTTGTACTTTTTGGTATGGTCTTATTTGTTTCATCCATATAGGATGCTTGCACCCTATTCTATCATCCTCAACTCATGTGTACATCCCAAACATAGAGCACACAAAGCTTTCTAGATGGTCTCAATGACCTGCACTTTTAGTTCTCATTGTTAAAACATTTTTATCTGTGGGCATCAATGAGTTTTTGAGTAAACATGAAGGTCAGAGGACCCCAAATGTTTACTCTGAGTAGAGAGGAAGTAATTTAGTCCTCGAGGAGTCTGGCCACCCTATTCGACACTTATCACATTCTATTTTTTTAATGGTAGTGTTACCAAAAATGACGTAGTTGACATTGTTTAAGAGGCTTTTGATCCTTAATTTTAAAATAGCATGCATAAAATATAATATAGCGACCTCCACTTTGTATAAGTTTAGAATTGAATATCAAAAAAGCCTCTAAAGGTAATCTAGGTCTCTTTGGAGCTAATTTTTAGGAACAAAGAGATATTCATGATTTGTATACTTTAGAAATTTAAAGTGGTATCAATAGTAAAGTTGTACATTTAGATTGAACTCAAAGGGTGATACCTGTCGGATAGTGAAAATAAAAGTTCCAAATTTAGTTTTGGTTAATTATTCCCCTCTTGATCCTTCACCCTTAAACAAGGAAAATTGATCAAGATTATGGTTTCTAATGACCCTCCTACCGAATAATTGGGGGCCAATATTAATAAGCATTGTGATGCTAGTTCAAAAAGTTATCTTATGTATTTTGGATTAAACCCACCTTAGAAATAGACCTATTTTTGTGGTATCTAGCTAATTATTTTGTTCTCCCCTCACATGGGTTGTTGAAGTTTTGTTTAGTGTTTTGACTCTTGGTTATCCTTAAGGTTCTTGTTTCTTTCTTATTATTATTGTATTTTTAAAGGGTTTGTTACCTCCAAATTCATAGCTTCATTTGAACCAACACAAGAGAAACTACGATAATTCCAACTAGACTATAAAGTTTGAAGTTCATAGACCATCTTCTTACATCACATTCTAACCATAGTTTTCATTTACTATCTCAAAAAGGTGTCAAGATACCTTCTAATTTCAATACCGTCCTCCCTAAGGAAAATTATCTCATAACCTTCAGCACTTCAACATAAAATAATTCCACAAATATACCTACCACATACATTCCCATGCCACAATCAACTACACTACACCTAGTAAGGTATTCAACAACTTCCCTAACATATCATCATCTTAGCCTCCCATTATGGGCACACCTAAAGTCCAATGGAACTCCTACCAAGAGACACATGAAATTTTCACACCCAACTCATCACATACCATTTTAAATTCTATTCCAACTCCACTTGAATCCATTCAACCAAAACATCTCTCTTATGCCAAATCCACCTCAAACAAGCACCCATCCATGTCATCATTACTTCAATCCCTATCATCTCTATCCATACCAAAACCAACACATTAACTTATTAGAATCTTTCCTCATTTACCCGTTTAGAAATCATAGGAGAATCTAATACCACCTCTAACATATGTACCACATCAAACACATATATCACCTCAACCTCATATATCTATAATTTTGCAAATTGCACCCTATGTCAGTTTTACACTTACGCATTATGCCCAATGCATCTATGACAAAATTTATGATTCGTATTGTGAAATTCCAACTTCATTGATGGAAAATAGGAAGCCTTATTAGCTTGTGATTTGAATTCTTGGAAGAAGGCCCGACCATAGTGCAATATGTAGACCTTTGTGTGGCGCATGAACATCCTAATAGATTTTGAGATTCAAATGAGGATATTCCATGCAAATTATTTTTGACGTGTGTCCCAATGTGTAAATGCATTCATAACAACTACTTTTACTCATTCCAAGCAACACAACTCTCTTTGTCAATTCTAATGATCTAACAACTCTTAGATCAATATTTCTTAACTTGTGTTCATCATTCTACTTTCATAGTGAAGCTTTGCCAAATTTGTCTTAGCTCATGGTCTCTCACAACAATAGCCAAGAATCCTCTTAGGTTTTTAATTGTGTCTATTGTCTCAAGGGAGGAGCCACAATTATTCATAATTCTCTCTTGTTTTTAATTAAGAAAAAGAAGGTTTTAAGGGACCTGAAACCCGATTACATTCGATTGATAGCCAAGGAGGAAAAAAAACAAGACAGCTGCAAAAGACCAGCACAAAAACTAGCAGCAAAGAAAAAGACAGCAAGAGGCCAGCAAGAAATTGGCCCCAAGCCCAACATTACAAGTTAATTAAAAAATTTTAATGGATTCCTCAACATTTTGAACCAAGAGCATCATCGCCTTGACCGCTTCCCTCAGGTCGTTGCTTTCCTGTCCTAGCTGGCTCTCTTTCATTTTGGTGTCCTTCCCAGGTAGTGGTCTGCCTTGTTCTACGTCTGGGATTCTGGTGGGTGGGGCTGGAGGTTGGTACATCTTCTATGATTACTAGGTTCTTCTCCTGATTTTTCCTTTCCAAATGATCCACCAAAGCGTCCATGTTCTGGGATGAAACTTTAAGGACCTGGAGGCTATGGTTCATGAAGCTTTTCAGAGCCTTCTCATTATGGGTGACCCGGGAGTTGATGTTGTCTTTGTCCTCCTCCGCCTATTTTTTCATAATTCTGATAACATCCTCTAGGTGTTTCGGGTTCCCTTTGATTAGATCTTTCTCCAGCCAATCCTCCATCTCAATTTCCTCCTCAGCTTTACTGTTTTCCGTATCATCATTCTATTTCCCAAAGTTAGAATCCTTAATCAACTTCTTAATCTTTTTTTCCAACTCCCTTTGCTTATCTTGCATACTGGTGATGTTGTCGACAACCCATTTCTAGAAATTGAAGGATTCCAGAGTGCAGTTACGGACGGTGTTCAAGATGGTGTTCGCAGAGTCCTTGCCCTGTTCAGTATCCACCGAGTTAGGGTTGTCATCCTCCTTAGAATTCAGAGCAACGTTCTCACTTTTCGAGCCATTAGGGTTAGAGTGAGGGTTTTCAGAGTTACCCCCTTCCTCCCCTTCACCAATGATCTCATTCTTATCTTGCTCCATTTCAGTATCAATATCCTTACCCTTTTCCTCTTCCTCATCACAGTGCACCTCCATTTCCTCATGCTCTGTTTCAACTTTCCTTTTTTTGTGGGTAGGGGCATTGGGCTGATCCCCATCTGAATCAAAGTCTTTGCAGCTCTCAGAGATATGAGTGTTAGTGATTAGGGGGTCATCTTTGGTTGCCTTGACCTTGTCCTTTAGATGTTCATAGATTAGCAGAATAAGCCCCTGGTGGGCTATAGGGTAAGAGTTAGGCTTTTTAGCGTGGTCAGCAAGACTCTCATTTAGAGAGGATGCTAAATAGAAAGGTAGGGAAATTTTAGCCCCATGATGAAAATGGTTCAAAATAGAAAAGTGAGTTATAAATTTTTGTAAATCTTCCATCCACAGTCAGATACTCCATTAAAACCCATAGAACTTTTTGCCAAAAGGGCTTTACCTGCTGGGGAGTGTAGTAGGAGATGTTGTCTTTCTTCACAAGCTTGCCCTTCTCCTCCTCTGACTTTGGGAAATTTTTGAAAGCTTCAGCTGCATACTTTCGGTCCCTGTAAAATTTAGTACCCTCCGTCTGAAGACCCGTGACCTCTACAACCAGGTTTTCATCAATTTGCCAATTCTCCCCAAACAAGGTGACTCTGTTGTTACTCCAGCTTCTGGCAAAACCATGTGACACAGAATTTTTGCTTCTGTGAAGCTTTTCCATATAGTCAGTAAAGCCATATCTATGGAGCCTTCTCCAAACCTTTCGTTCACTCTTCTAGTTTTCACATCCTGGAGGCTCGTTTCTATTTAGGTTACCACCCATAATGAGCTCCAAGTAGAGATACCCACCGCTACAATTCACAGTCCGCAAATGAAACCCCAAATACTTGTAATTTCTGGAATTCCAATGTAGAGACTCTTTCGTAGTTTTGAAATTAATGTTTATGGCCGCACAAACCTAGCAACTATTACTATAATCTTTCTCACACATATGATCATGGAAATGATGCCAAAAAACACTCATTAACTGACAGTTAATCCACCCCCAAAATTTGTCTTTGGAATTCGTTCCCCAAAATGTAATCATGAGATTAACTTGACCCATTGATATGATCAAAGTATAATTCCTCTTTAACCTCCCTTTTAATGTGAGTTTCTCCAATGTATTTGACATCCTTCTCCAAATTGACCCCTTCATTAGCAAGGATATCCACAACCTTATTGCCTTCTCTAAAGGTATGAGTTATGCTAATACTAACATAGTTATTTAACAAATTTTTATCACTTTTAACTAAGTTAGTAACATTCCAAGAAACAAAGCTTGTACCTTTGAGGGCTTGTATGATGTTTAAAGAGTCCCCTTCGAGCCAAATTTTTTTGAATTTGAATTCCTAAGCTAGTTGGAGGCTCTTTAGCATGGCCAGAGCTTCAGCCACATGGTTATTTTGGACCCCAAAAGGAGAAGCAAAAGCAACAATGAAAATTCCTTAAGCATTTCTAATAACTCCTCCACCACCAGCCTTCCCAGGGTTCCCCTTAGCCACCCCATCAAAATTTACCTTTATTCAGTCATAATCAAGAAAACGCCAGACAATATTATCTCTCCTATTCTTATTGTCAGATCTGTAGACCTTATGTATTAGGTTCCATTCAGTGAGGATGTCTTTTTCCATATCATTCATGTCAGTAACAAGCCATTGCTCATTGTTCTTGTGAGGAATATTGATGTTCTCCTTTATAGCCCTGCAGATTTTTTCAAAGACCACTTCAGAATTACACTTAGTTTCCCTAAATATTCTATTATTTATTTCTTTCCAAATGCCCCAACAAATCATGGGGAGGGTCAGAGACCAAAGGTTCTTGATAAGTTGGCATTTGGTGGGAAAATTCCATTGCCAGATAATATCCTTGATACTCTTGTTCATAACCCAATTAACTTTCCATTTTTCCTACATTTTACACCAAATTTCCCAGGTAAAAGAGCAGTGGAAAAAGAGATGATCAATTGATTCTCCCTCCTTCTGGCATAGCTCACATCTATTAGGGAATTTGAAACCTCTTCAGATTAAATTGTCAAGAGTAAGGGTACTATTATGAGAAGCAAGCCAAAAGAAAATGTTGACTTTAGGGATCAGAATGTTGTTCCAAACTTTACTCCAAATGGGATTACTGGTTTGAGAAAAGGTGTTTCTGTAAGCTGAGGCAACCGTAAATTCACCTCTAGGATCACTTTTCCAGAGGAATACATCATCAAAGTCTTTGTTAGGGGAAAAGGACAACAACTCCTTCTGGAGTAAGGAAAATCTAGAATGTATAACATCAAGCCTAACCCACTTGTCCTCCTTCTAGTAGTCACACACCATAAGCCCAAACCTCCTTTTACAGTCCTCAATAACTTGATTGTTGTCTTGATCATAAAGAGCTTCATTCTTCATCCAAGGGTCTACCCAAAACCTTATTCTATCACCTTTTCCAAGGACCCATCCAGCCCCATCTTTGGCCACTTTTATGGATTTAGTAATGCTATTCCAGATGAAGGATCCAAGAGGGATGTCTTCAGAATTAAGGACCCCTTGGATAGGCTGATTCTGAATATATTTGTCAAACCATGTTTGATTCCAATCTTTCTTAGTATCATAGGCTCTCCATAATTGTTTGGCAAGAAGAGCTTTGTTAAAGGTTTTTAGAGCTTTAATCCCCAACCCTCCTTTGTTATTTGGTCTACAAACTTTGTCCCAAGCAACCAAGGATATTCTCTTTTTTTCTTCCATTCCTGACCATAAAAATCTCTTTTGGATTCTTTCCATTACTTCAGCAAATTTAGCCGGGATACCAAATAGGCTAAGGGCATAAACAGGGAGGTTCTGAAGAGTAGCTTGAAGGAGCTGCAATTTCCCAGCCTGTGATAAAATTGAACCTTTCCATCCAACAAGTCTTTTATTGAATTTATCAATAAGCATATTCCTGAAGGAATTTGGGGGAGCTAAACCCAAGGGAAGACCCAGATAGGTGGAAGGGAGCATGTCCACCTTGCACCCAATAATTTTAGCAAGTTTTTGTTGTCTTATGACTGGAGTATTCATGAAGTAAATAGCCGATTTGTCCCAATTGACTTGCTAACTAGTTGCTAAAGCATAGGAATTAAGAGCAATTTTGAAGGCTTCAGCCTCCCTAACACAAGAATATCCCATGAGGATAGTATCATGAACAAACTGTTGATGAGAGCGAAAAACATTATCAGAGGAAGGTTGAAGACCTTTGATGGTTTTGCTCAGTTTCAGATTGTGAATCAATCTTCTCATACTCTCAGCCAAAGTGGTGAAAAGGATAGGAGATATGGGATATCCTTGTCTGAGCCCCCTTGAATTTTAAAAAAATTTAGTAGGAGATCCATTAATCAAAATAGAGAACATAGGAGTGGTGATCAACTTTCTGATAATTTTGATTACCTTTTCATCAAAACCAAAGGCCTCCATGATTCTGAAAAGAACATTCCACTCCACTCTATCATAAGCCTTCGCCAAATCCAACTTTATCAAGAAACCTTCTTTTTTAGCAGCACTGAGGGAATGAATGTTCTCATGTACAAGAATAATAGAGTCCAAAATTTGCCTGCTAGGAACAAAACCTTTCTTCTCCTCAAAGATGATGAAGGGAAGAACTGCCAAAATTCTAGTGGTCAAAACTTTGGATATGATTTTGTAGAAAGAGTTACATAGGCTTATTGGACTAAATTTTCCCATAGAGTCCGCCCCAACAACTTTAGGGATTAGGGCTATAAACATGGAGTTGAGTTCCTTAAGGATTCTTCTAGATCCAAATAATTCTTTGACCGCATTAACCGTGTCTTCTCCTACAATATGCTAGAAATCCTAGAAGAAAAACATAGGGAAACCATCAGGACCCGAAGCTTTATCCCCTTGAAATGAAAAGATAGCTTTTTTAATTTCTCCAGCAGACGAGATAGCAGCAAGGGCCTTATTCTGAATAGGGTTAATGATCTTAGGAATGATATTAACCAAATTGTGTTGGTGGGTATGATCAATGTCCTTGTTACTCATGAGGAGTTGATTGAAGAACCTGACAGCTTCATCTCTGATTTCATCCTTATTAAGTAGAGTATTGTTCTCTACAATGAGTCTTGTGATTCTATTCACTACCTTATGTTTTAGAGAAGTCATGTGGAAAAATTTAGTGTTTCTGTCTCCAGCCTCCAACCAAATAGCCCTAGATCTCTACTTCCAATAGATTTCTTCCCTAGAAATAATGTTGTGGAGTTTGACTAGAACATCATCTTCCATGGCTTTGGAATACTTTTTATAGCCATCTTTCTGTATTGAATTTTGGATCTAGTCCAGTTCCTCCTTTAGCTTTTTCTTTGAGTCAAAGATATCACCAAAGACCTTCTTGTTCCACATCTTAATGTTGGTTTTGATATTTTTAAGTTTTTTGGCAACTTTATACATTACAGTTCCATTAACATCAATATTGCACCAGTTAGCAATAGATTTTTCAAGATTAGGGTGGGAAGTCCACATCTTTTCGAACCGAAAAGGGAAACTCTGATTATTCTTAAAATTCTTGGCAACAAAAGAGATGGGATAATGGTCTGACCCAATTCTATTAATAACAGAAAGGGAGCATCTATGAGAAAGAATCCAATCATTAGTAACAAGGGATCTATCAAGTCTTACTTGGATGAGATCTTCACCATTCCTTCGATTAGACCAAGTGTAGGAGGCCCCATTGAGATCCATATCAATGAGAGCATTGATATTAATATAGTCCATCAGGTCAGATCTGCTGTTTGGTTGAGCTTGAATACCCCCAAATTTATCAATGTCTTGCAGATGAGTATTGAAATCTCCCATCACAACCCAGCTGTTCAAAGGGAAGGAATTTCTTTTTTGCGGAATTTTATCCCAAAATTTACTTCTAGCAAATTTGGAGTTAGGGGCATAGATATTAGTGATGACACATTCCTTACCATCAAAGATGCTTTTAGCTTTTAGGGATAAAATATTGCCATCAACATCAATCATATCTCCAGAGGTTGTGTTTTTGTTCCAAAAAATAGCAACCCCTCCAGAAGCTCCATTCGAGCTACTGCCACAAGCCCCTCCATTTTTAAAGAACTTTAATTTCTCCACTTTCTCTTTACTCATTTTGGTTTCCTGAACTAGGATAATATCCAAATTTTGATCTCAAATGAGGTTCCTTAATATATCCTATTTATTGAGACCATTTAGGTCTCTGATATTCCAAGATATTACCTTCATTTGGAAGCCTGAGGGCAGGATTCCTTGATAGTTCACCACCTTCCATCAGCTATGTTTTGCTTGCTCTCCTAGTCCCTATGCCATTTCATAGTTTTACATCCCAGTGGGGATCTTGAAGCACCAAAATCAGCCTTGGACCTGGTTCTGGTTTTCACTCCATTAAGGCCTCCTACCTTCTTGGTTTTAATTTTCTTTCCATTTCCTGTTGTATTTTCTTCTTGTTCTGCTCTAGGCTCATCTTGCATATTGCTCCATAGTTCTCCTCTTTTCTGGGATGATGTAGGCATATCAACTCCAATATTCTGGAATAAAGCATTTAAATTTACCTGAGGTGATCCAAACTTGTTGTTCCTTCCCAGTTTTATTTCATGTTCTTCAAAATCATCATCTAGGCAGTGTTCATCTTTTTTTGATATAGAATCCTGAAAGGCCTCATGATGAGAGTCAGTGATATTCTCAATCTCACCATCTTCAAGTGTCTCTTCACTAATTTCATTCTCCTTCTCCTGTGTCTGTAGAGTCTCAAAGGTATTGACTGTTTTAATCTCAAACTCCCTAATTTCATTCTTTTTATTCTCCTTCATAGAGGGGTTCTTAGGAGGGTCAGTGCTATCTACTTCCAGTGGTTCTGATATATTAACCGAGCTTCCACTTTTTCCTTCTAACTTGTTACAATATTTGTTATTATTTTTTTCTTTCCAAACCTGTTTATGGATATTTGTCATCACAAGTTTATTAGGGTTGTTGGGACAAACCTTAGCCTAGTGACCAACTTTTTTGCAAGAAAAGCACACAAAGGGGAGTGATTCGAATTCTATTGACTATTCCCATAACCCAAGTTTGGAGTTTATATCAATAGTGCTAGGGAGGTCCATATTCTGCGATATGTTGACACAGATACACGCATAAACCAATCTCTTGCGGGTTGTTGTCATTGGGTCTATCACAACAAGCTCCCCAAAGGAGTTAGCGATTCCTGAGAAAACATCCTCCACCCAGTATTCCAATGACAACCCTGGCAACCTAACCCAAACCAGAGCAGATTCAAAGAAAGAATCATTGAGTTCCATGTTAGGAGACCATTTTCTAATAGAGAGAAGATTTGCCAAACATCCAGGGGCCACCACTTAAAGCAACTTCCATATCTTCCCCGCGGGAGAAAGAAAAAACAAAAAAGCCTCTAGGCAAGGCAGAGACATCAGCCTATCCTTTCATTCTCCATTTTCTCTCAACAAAAGACCTAACATCCTCAATATTAGGTCAAGGTCCAACAAACTTCCCCACCAAGGAAAAAGACATTAAAGAGATGCTATGATCAATAACTAAATTAGGAATCTCAATAGCAATTTTACCTGTTTTATTATCTGATATATCTTTCACGAAGGGGAAAGACGATTTCCCAGTCATTTTTTCAAATGCTTTCCTTGCAAAAAGACTACTCCAAGGTTTAGAGATTTTCCCCTCCTTGATATTTTCTGAGTCAACCTTCACTGCCTCGGGGCCGCGATTCTTGGGAATCTTTTAACTTTTCATGATCGGGAGGAGGGTCCCGTATCTGTGGGTCCCCATCCTGCCTCCCATCCTCGTCATTGGTTGCTTGTCCTTGAGCTACAGTGGATTCAGAACCAGAGGATCTAGCCTCACTGTTCCCTCCATTTCCTGATTTCAAATTTCCCACTGCAAACGTTGTTCCCTCCGCTGTTCCCTCCATTTCCCATAATTCTCTCTTGTTTTGTGTCTTTGATCTTGTCTAATATTGTTGATCTCATCAGTGGTCTTTATTTATCATGATAGGGGTTTTCCTCCAGAATAGGGATTATTTCTATCCAACATCTATTCACTTTACATTATTTTATTATCTAATCATATATAACTATCCATGGAGGTGGAAACATCAAAATGGGGGCTTGATTGAGACAAAGCCCTATAAAACCCCAACATTTTTCCCCATCTCTATGTGTGTAGGCAATGAACAAGTTTGGCAAAATAAGGACATCATTGTGGTAGATTTTTTACACTTTCTAAGTTTAGTTCATACATACAACAACTCAACTACACAAACGTCCCCAAGGAGCACTATAATCTGAGGTCAAGGTTGTAATGCCCCGCCAAGCAACCCTAAAGGATTCAACTACAAATACTCAAAAAGAGTGTAAAATATTTTTTTCCTAAACAATTTCAATTGCATAACATAAAAGATAAACATTGCAATAGATGTTGCACAAGTGGAAGACTTAACTCAAACTCCTAAAGGGTTCCCAAACAAGAATTACTTAATTAAAACTTAAGATCAATTAATCCACTTAATAAATATATTTAACTATTAGGAACTTAGTTACACTAATCAATGATTGTTCAAATAGTTACACTAATCAATGATTGTTCAAATAGTTACACTAATCAATGATTGTTCATACTTTGCATGAAATAACATTAGCATTTCTATGCTTCATTCATAAAACATTCAATTACATTACAACAATGATTTAATTAAAGATATAAATCCTATCATCTAAATCTCATCATAATACATTATTTTTATATTTCTAGGATAACATAATATTACAATTGCACTTAATACACCAAATCTCATAAAAATACATAATGGTTACATCAAATTACAGCTGTCATGGATGCATACATATAAACATATGATACAACCAGCCACACAAGGTCCAAAAGATACATATAAGATCCAAGAAGAACAAACAGGATTCAACCAGTACAAGGAGTAGAGTAAATCCAAGAGATACATCTGGGCACCTGCGAAGCTAATCCCTCGTGAGAAAGCATGAACAAAATACCCGATGGAAAGTGGCACTACCACCCGACCATGTGGCCCAAAAAGGAACCACCGCTCCATGCTAGGAGATAGTAATAAGGCCCTTAAGCAAACCACAATAAAGCATCACATGTTCTAACATGTACATTAGGTACTCACATAAGGCATAAGTATACAAATATGATTCTCACAAGAGTGATCCAAGTAAAGCCAACACAAGACTACACACTAGTGAACATAAGGGAAGAATGTCATCGCATAGCTGGTATGGGTTATCTTGGCAGGCCTCCCTAGGCCCCGAACCCCATCCTGGGTTATCCTAGTAGCCTCTCTCGAACCCTCGACCCCCATCCATGACTCATGCGGACCCAACAAACCTTTCGTGAAGACAAGGTAATTGGTTTTCTATTCCAGGCTTTCCCACTGCATCTTGAGTCTGTACTAGCACTCAACCATGAGTGGGGCACAATTAATCTTGATTAATATTTTAAAACCCAACCCCAGTTTATCAATTAAGTTATCACTTATTACTCAACTTCCAAGGGGTTATCTTGGCAGCCACTTTGGGCCCCAGACCCCACTTAGAAGCCACTCTTCCTTATGACACTACACAACCTCCAAAGAACTCCAAGGCAAAACAAAAAGCCAACCAGCATAGGGAGTTCAAAACAAAAATGAAGAAACAACTTGGTTATACAAACCTTCTACCAAGGTTAAACCAACTAGAGGTGTGAAATGGACAACTAGTCTATTCAAAAGACAAGACCACAACCAAAATAAAGAAAGTACAACTAAAATCAAGACTTAACTAAATCAACTTGCACGATAGACTCACATTTAGCAATATACCAACATAACATGAGAATGACTCTTTCAAATCAACACCAAAATCCACCAAATCAGAGTAAATACCCAAAAGGGTACTCTTGCACACTAAACATGTCCATTTTAAGGAATCATAACAATCATTCAAAATATACTTAAAATCTAATGTTATCTAATTGTAGCTCCTTCAATAAACTAACTCCTCCATCATAAGAAAACCCACAATAGGAAAAAAATGCATTGAAAGGGTCTACATCAACATACACCCAAATAGACTTGCACATACTTGATTTAAAAACCATATACCCTTTAAAAGAATAAAAGAAATTCTTAGACTAAATAGGTCATCACTTAAAACAAATTTGGATCTCTTCAATTCAAGTCAATTTGACTAAAAACAAGTTTCATTTGCATTCAAGTTTCTAATTAATGAAAATAACAATAAAATATATTTGAAAACTAAAATCACTATTTAAGTCAAAATAGATCTTTCCAATTAAAAATCATATTGACTAAATTTAATTGATGACTATCAATATAGCCTTTATTTTCACAAAATAAATTACAATTATATCCAATCAATCTTTAACATTTAATTTGTATTGCTAATTCCAAAATACATATCTCACACACACACACACACATGAACATTGATATATATATATATATATATATATATATATATATATATATATCGTATTTAATTCATATCAAAATACGCACTAACCACAGGAATTAATATTAACAACGAATAACAAAAAAAGTAGAACAACAAAAACCATGGTGTATTGCCCATGTTGGGGTGGATTACCTCCCAACCCACATCGTGAGGTGAGAGGTGCCCATGATGTGTGTCGCCTCCCCCCATGGCTGTGGGAGGAAGGGGCACCCACAACCGTGGTTGCCTCTCCCCACTATTGTGGGTAGAGGGGCACCCACTACTGTGGGTAGCCTCTCCCCACATCGCGGGGTTTGGCTTCACGACCCTCCCACGCAATACAATTTTAATTTTTTTTTTAATTAATATTTTTAAAAAAAATCTTTGTGGTTTCAAAACAGAGATGTGAATTAAAATCAAGCAAAGAGTCATATCAGAACAACAAAATCCTCAAATTCATATTGATAAAACCTCTATCCAGGCAAAATAAAATGGTAGGATAAAACCCACAACAACAATTTCATAAAATTGAATTGTCTTCCTAGAGGTTTTTAAAATTTTAAATGTAATTTTCTATTTGGCCTTTCAAACCAATTTTTTTTAAACAAACTCACAACACAAGCTGGATTTAATAGCAAACCCCCATTTCCTTTGCTCCCAAAATCAGGAAAACTAAAACCCCCATTTCCAAATTCAAAAAACACAAAACAAAAAACAAAATGACAGGGAAGAATCAACATATGAAATGATAACCAAATTTCTCCATCCATTCTTTCTTCCCAAATAGAGAGGGAAATCAGAAAAACAAACAGCTGATAGGAAAATAAACAAACATGGTTTTTAAAATTTCCAACCTTCCATTGCTTTCCTGGAAGAAAAAATTGAGAAGAGCACACAATCCTCCCAAAACACCAAGGCTTCCAGCAAAACTCCCATTTCCATACTCCCATTTCCATCAAAGAAGAAGAATTTCTCTAGAATGAGAAAAGAATCCCTCCTTTGACAAATTTTCAAATTATCAAGAAATTTCACCCAAAAATCTCAAAATTCACTTTCTCATCAAAATTGAAAATCTTATTTTATTTAAAACATTTACATGACATATTTAAAAATTATATTGTTCCTTTTAAAACACTAAAGGCCATTAAATAATTTAATTACTAAAATGTAGAAATTAACTTTTTTCCTTTCTTTTTTATTTTTAAAACAAATACTCAAGACATGACATAATTTTCCACTAATAATTCAACAATCACTTTAACTAAACAATTAAGAATAATCGATTATCTAATTAACCACAAAAGTGATCTTAAAATTTAATTCTTAATTTAATTTAATAAACACAACACACATTAATTATTAATAACCATAAGGTATTAATAATTAATTACTCATTACCTTACACAAGAAGAGAATAATTAAATTCACAAAACGCATAACACACAAAACTCAACTAAACAAAGTAGAGACATGACCCACATACCAACATTGGAAAATCGGCCTACTTGGCGATCCAACAGGGTTGACAAATGATTGACAAATCTCAAAATTGAGCAAGACTAGGGGTGACATTTAGGGCCTTAAAACCATCTCCTCCACTTCCATCGGGTTAATTAGGTACGCTCAGACTTGTGGAGCCAAGTGGAGTCAGTACCTTGTACCTGCAATTCGTGCATCATCGAACCACACATACATACATACATATATATATATACAAACACGGTAAACACACCGGTGAAGGAGAATCGTGGCTTTTCGTGTCTCACCGAAGTGAGTGACGAGAAATCACCTCCTCACACCCCATACACTTTCCACACATACATGATGACATATACATGGTGCAACTCACACCATGGCTTCTTGGGGTATTATCAGATCCTTACTAATTTGGAAGATCACTATAAGACAAGCTTCACGAACCCTTGAGGTACCTTCTATTATGTAGTCATGTCATTTGGATTGAAAACACCAGAGAAACCTATCATTGTACGGTGACCCTAATCTTTCATGACGTCATTTATAAGATAATAGAGGATTGCATTGAGGACACATTGCCTAATTTTGTGACTAGTCAAGATCACTTTAAGAATATTTACCTTATTTTTGAAAGGCTTTGACTCTATAAGATGAGACTAAATCCTCTTAAGCATGTCTTGAACATGAATGCTAAAAAACTATTAGGATTAGTTGTCTCTCATCATGGAATCAAAGTCAATACAAACATTATTGATGCAATCATTAACATACCTCCATCTATGAACATCTCACAACTTTGTAGTCTGCAAGGGAAGATTCAAACAATTTGTAGATTTTATCTCAATTGGTCGATCGTACACTTCGTTCCCACAATTGCTAAATAAATTTGTAATCTTTTAGTGGGATGATGAGTATCAAAAGGATTTTGAGTCTATCAAGATCTATTTGGCTAACCCTCCCATCTTAATGCTAGCTATACAATAGACCATTTTTTCTTTATATCTCAATATCACATCATACTTTGGCAGCCTTATTGGATCAATATGATGATGGTAAGGAAAGATCAATCTATTACATCAATTGTATTCTAGTTTATTATGAAACTCTTTACTCTACAATGAAAAAGTAATGTCTTTCTCTTATCTTTACAACACAAAATCTAAGGCATTATCTTCTTCATGTAAAGACTCATGCAATTATTAAAATTGATCTTCTTAAGCATCTACTTTCTATAGTTGATCTCTCTGGGAGATTGGCAAAGTGGGTGATGCTGCTTTCTGAGTTTTACTATAGGTTTGTAATGTAGAAATCAATCAAAGGTCAAGCTCTCACTAATCAATTAGCGGAAGCTCCCTCACCTAAATTTGAACTTATTACCAAATGAAAATTTATTTACTATGGAACATAAACCTACATGAGAAATGTATTTTGATGGATTAAGATATCAAACTAGCTCTAGAGCGAGTGTGGTTTTAATATCACTTGAGGGAAAGATAGTTTCTATTTCCTTTTGACTCAATTTTCATTGTACAAATAATATCATTGATTATGAAGCCCTTATTGTTGAATTATATGTCACAATAACATCATAAGCCAAACATGTTCATATTCACAGTGACACTAAACTAATCCTAACTCAACCCACAAGGACATATCGAGCTAAGCAATGTAAGAAATCTCAAGATTGAGATTTGGCTTTAATTTTTCTTAGTCTCTTCTCTTCTTATACTATTGTCAGTATTCCTAGGAGAGAGAATTGTCATGGAAATGCAATGGAAAGTGTAGATTTGTTTGTACACCTTCACTACAATGTACATAAGTATCACTTTGTGGTACAAATACTCTACTCTTCTCTTAGATAATGTTGAACTTGATAGTCTTATGTGTGCACATCTAGTCTTAGGGGAATAGTATTCTCATATCTAGAATTATCTAAAGACTAGAAACTTTCCTGATGATGCTAGTAAGAATACTTGTGACGCTAAAGATGTGGTATATAAAAGGCATACACATATAATGAGACAATAAAATGTAATTGAAAAGCTTAATTGAAAACTAGATTAGAAATACAAACCATAAGCCTTCCTTGAAATGTCCCATTTTCCTCAATTCTTGAGGACCTTAAAGGTATTGGATTGATGGGCTCTCAGTGGAGAAATAACCTCCAAAGTGGCAACTCAAGAGTTGAGTATCTATTTGATCATGATTGACTATGGAGATGATATGAAATGCATGATTTAAGAAACTATATTAACATGCTATGATAAATCTAAAAGATAAATGCTAGATAATTGAAATGCAAATTGCCTATAGTAATGATACCTAAATTGACATGAGATGGGATCCTTATTGCTCCAAAATGGGTGATATTTGTAGGATTTCCAAGGCCAAAGTTGAGGAGGCAGGAATTGACGGTCCAGATCTGATATGAAGATATCAAGGGCCAAGATTGAGGAATTTGTAGAAGAGGATGGAGGAAGGGACACTTGTCATCTCTGTGGTGACAAGTGTCAAGGAGCCTTTCTCATGAGAGGGCAAGTGTCCAAGGGAGGAGGCATGTGGCAAAAGTGCCATGTGTCTCAAGGGGAGAATATCCACACCATGGGAGGTTAGGATAAAGAGGTTAGAGTGTGCAAGATAGGATAGGGTTAGTTAAACCTAGGATTAGATGGAATGAGTTAGGTTAGGGGATGGTTAGATTAGGTGGTTAAAAGTTAGGAGCCATGTTCTTATTTGAATTTACAAATTCAAATAATTGGAAAATGGTAATTAATCTCAACAAACTTGAGTTTGTTAATTTTAATTAGGGATTAGAAGAATTGATTTATATGGAGGGACATTAATTAATTTAGAATTAATTAATCAAAGGGGGATATGAAATGAACTATACAAATAAATCATGTAGATTTATTTATTAGTAGATGAATAAAGAAATTAATTAAATTGCTTGTGAATTCAATTAATTGGGAAGGGGAATTAATCAAATAACTGCGTATTTAATTAACTATCTTCAGACCATTTTTAGGTGTATACATTTTGCCCCTCTTTGAAGCGAGGTGTGATGACACGTTGATTCAAAGAATAATCTCAATGTGATGATGTTGATGTGATATTGGTTCGATAGGAAGAAGATTCGATCTTGATTTGATGCGGATTTGGTTTCGATACGATACTAATTTGGTTTGGAGATGATAAATCTCGATATGATGCAGTTTCGATCTCAGAGATGATAAATCTCGATATGATGCCCCAGACGTTGATTGATAGATATTGATACAATTATTCTCCCTTGGGAGATCAATTGAGATAATTGACCTTTGGAGTTTTTGGATCTTTGTGAAATTGATTTCCTAATAGATTATTGGATGATTCCTGCAACTGTGGTTGATGAAAGTGAGAGTTCTTCGATCACTTTGATATGGCTCTTGATGTGATGATTGATAGAGTTTGATTGAATTGATAAGATTGATTAGATTGAGATCAAGTCTAGTTTCAGGAATGACACCTCCTGTATAAGACAAAGATGATCAAAGCATCTGGTTTCAGGAATGATATATCCTATATAAGACTTGATCAGAACATCTAGTTCTAGGAAGGATTCATCCTGTATAAGACATGATAGAATGGATCAGATGAGATCAATTGATAGAATTGATAATATTGATTGGATAAAGAACTGATTGTTTGGTGATATTATGTTGTAGGAAGATTCATATATGCTGATGTGGGTTCATATTTGAGGGGGTAGCATAAGATTTATGTTGGGTCGACAATATTTGGAGAGATGAGTCATCGTTCTGATTCTGTATACACCTATGATGATACATTGATGATTCCTGTGATAGATTTAGCCTTGGATAAGATGAGATTTTGTGATCCCATGCAAAATGAAATGCAAATCTACTTTAAAAATACAAATGCAAAATGAAATGTAATGCGGCAATCAGACCGGTCATGGAGTCATTGCTTTGTTTCATCATTGAGCCTTTAAAATGTGGGAAGTGAGTGCATACATCAATGGTATAATTGAACCATGATGACCTGAGCACTAATTTCTTGTGTTTTGATATTACAAGTTAGCACAAGCATCGAGGTATAATTGAACCAAGATGACCTGAGTGTTGCTTGGGTAAAACAGGCATTATTAACCATTTCTATATGCAAGTCCGAAATGTCTTCCATGATACTCTGATGATCATATCTTGAGACAACCTTGCACATATTAATTATTAATTTACATATGGTAGACAAGAAAAATATCATGTTCCTTCCTTGTTCCTCTAGTCAAAGACATCCTGGAGTTACTCAAAAATCATGATAGCGAAAATCAAAATAAAATAGTTGAACCATTATTTCCAAAGTGTTAAAATCATGAGTCAAGATATATCATCCATTGATATGTGTTTTGTCATGTTTTTATATGTGATAGTTAATGGTTGACAATGTGATCTTATATTCAATGTTGAATGTGTCTTAGTTTTTCACTTGACCAGTGTTGTCTGACTATTGTTCTACCTGTTTGATTAAGCTCAAAATGATCAAAAATTTTTGCTCCCAGCCAGGTTCAGGATTTTGCCTCCAGCCTAGAAACAAACCTTATTATGATATAGTCAATGATCCAAACCATGACGAGAAATCACCTGGGATGCCTGCGTATGTACAAAGGCTTTATGATGGATATGAATAGCGCTGAAGGAAAAGAATGCAAGCGGAAGGATGCATGAACCAATAGATGGAATAGCTAGCTGACAGATAGCGCCTGTTTGCTAGGTTTTCACCATCTATTTTTATTGCACTTTTTCTCATATTTGATTTTTTTTTATTTTTTCATTGTTTTTCACTGTTTTTGTATTTTTTGTTTTTTCACTATTTTTGGATTTTCTACTTTTTCACTGTTTTTGGATTTTTTAGACATAAAACTTCTTCAGATGCATGCTATTGATGGGTTCCTTGAGCTGATCCTCATCTTGTGTTGATAGATGATATGCTCCTGACCCAAATACTGTTGTGACCACAAATGGACCTAACTAGTTTGGTTCAAATTTTCCTTTCTTTTCTCAATCTAACTGATTTCGTGGATTTTCCTTTAGTACTAGGTCTCCAACTTGAAAGATTCATGGTTTGACCTTGTGATTATAACTTCGACACATCCTTTGTTGATATAACTTTAAATGATCAAAGGCATTTTGTCTTCGTTCATGGATCGATTCTAACTCCTGCAATCTAGATACTCGTTGTTCTTCATCTGGAATAAATACACATAGAGAGGGTATTTCTACTTCGATTGGCAATATGGCTTCTGATCCATATACAAGAGAGAAAGGTGTGGCACCTATTGATGTGCAGATACTGGTGTGGTAGGCCCAGAGGGCAGGGTTTAGTTGAATATGCCAATCTCTTCCAACATCATTCACTATCTTTTTGAGGATTTTCAGAATAGTTTTGTTAGATGCTTCGACCTACCCATTCTCCTATGGATAATAGGGTGTGGAGAATCTGTGCTGGATCTTGAACTTCTCACATAGCTCTTGTACATCTTGATTTTTGAATGGTCACCCATTATCAGTGATAATGGTCATTAGTATTCCATAGCGACAAATGATATAATTCAAGATAAATGCACCAATTTGTTTTCCTGTGATATTTATGAGAGGTACTGCTTCAATCCATTTTGTGAAATATTCTATAGCTACAAGGATGAATTTGTGACCATTACATGAAGAAGGATTTGTTTTTCCTACTAGATCAAGATCCCATTGACAGAAAGGCCAAGATGTTTCCAAAGCAAGAAGTTCTTGTGTTGGTGCATGAATCAAATTCCCATGGATCTGACATTGTTTGCACGTTCTAGCTATCTGAAAAGAATCTTGTTCCATGGTCGACCAATAATAGCCCAAGCGTATGAGTTTTTTCGAAAGGGTGAGACCACTTGAATGAGTGCCACAAATGTCTTTATGGACTTCATTTAAGGCCTTCTCAGATTCTTCTTGTTCAAGACATCTTAATACAGTATCATCTAGACCTCGTTTAAATAGGGTATTCGTGACAAGAGTATAATGGGAGGATTGGCGAATAAAGTTTCTCTTTTGAATTTTTGATAAGTCAGGAGGTAAGATGTTATCTTTTAGGTATGTGTAATTTTAGCCATAGCGGGAGGAATCATGTCCAATAAGTTGATAGATGGTTTGGGAATCAAGACAATTATGAGAAGGGTAAGACAACTCTTCAACCAAGAATTCATAACACTCTTGATTTTCCTGTGTTTATAATAGAGAAGCAAGTGTTGCCATGGTATCTGCTTCTTTGTTATCATTTCTTGGAATTTGTTCAAAAGTGATTTCAACAAAATATTTCTTGAAATCATCCACCATCATTTTGTAAGGCATGAGTTTGTCATTTTTTGTTTGATAGTCATCATTGATTTGATTGTTGATGAGCTGAGAGTCTCCAAAGACCTTAAGTTGTTTAGTGTTTCATTCCAAAACCATTTTGATACCTATAAACAAAGCTTCATATTCTACTGTGTTTTTGGTGCATGGGAAGCTTAATTTGTATGCTTTCAGAATTGTATGGCCTTGTGGTGTGATGAATAGAATACCTGCTCCTGATCCATGTTGTGTATATGAACCATCAAAGTATAATTGCCATGTTTTTTTGGTGACTTTTAGGATATCAGCATCGAGAAATTCAATTTGCAAAGGATGATCATCTTGAAGTGGTGCATGAGATAGTTGGTTTGCAATGACTTGTCCCTTGATAGCTTTTATGTCTACATACTCACTATCAAACTCACTTAGGATCATGATCCATTTTGCTAGTCATCCTATCAATGTTGCCTTGCTGAGCAAATACTTCAATGGATTGATTTTAGCTATCAACTTGATGGAGTGAGATAATAGATAGTATCTTAATTCTTGAGAAGAAAAAATTACTACCAAGCATGCTTTTTCTGTTGGGGAATAGTTGAGCTCGTATCCCACTAGTCTTCTACTGATGTAGTAGATGACCTTCTCTTTTCCTTCATTATCCTATTGTGCAAGCAAAACTCCTAATGATACTTCAGTGGTTGATACATAGAGCAATAACGGCTTGTCTAGAATTGGTGACATTAAAATGGGTGGTTGCATGAGATATGCCTTGATCTTGTTGAATGCATCTTCACATTGATGGTCCCACTTGAAATGAACATTTTTATGCGATGGATGAGTAAATGGTTGACATTTATCTACTAGTTGAGCAACAAATCTTCTAATTGACTAGAGTCTTCCTTGTATTGATCTAAGTTGACTTATATTCTTGGGAGATGCCATTTCTATGATTGCTTTGACCTTAGCTGGATCTACTTCGATACCCCTAGCTGAAACAATGTATCCTAATAGCTTTCTTGAAGTGACACCAAAGGCACATTTCTTAGGATTTAGTCGTAACCGGTTAGAGATATTCTCTAGTATCTCGATATGTTCTTCTCTATTGTATGATTTTGCCAAGATGTCATCCACATAGTCTTCCATGAATGTATGCATCATGTCATGGAATATCATTGTCATAGCCCTTTGGTATGTGGCACCTGCGTTCTTTAGTCCAAAAGGCATGACGTTCTAGCAGAAAGTACCCCACAGACATGTGAAAGCTATCATTTCTTGATCTTCGAGTGCTATTTTAATCTGATTGTATCCAGAGAAACCATCCATTAGAGAAAACATGGAGTGTCCAGCTATTAAATCTACAATGATGTCAATGTTAGGCAAAGGAAAGTCATCCTTTGGACATGCATTATTAAGATCTCTGAAATCTGTGCATACTCTAATACTTTTGTCTGGCTTTGAAATTTGAACGATGTTTGATACCCATTGAGGATATGCTATAGGTCTGATGAACCCTACATCCAATAATTTTTTTAGTTTTGCTTTGACCAAGAGAGCAATATGTGAATGCATCTTTCTTAATTTATGTTTGACTGGTTTGGCTCCTAGATTGACATTTAAGTTATGCATAATAAGCTCTGGATCCAATCCCGACATGTCTACATATGACCAGGCGAAATTGATTTGTCATTGTTTAAAGAATTCTATATATTGTTTCCTTTCTTCTTCTGACAGAGAAGTTGTTGGATGTAGGATCTTTGGTTACTCTGTTGTCCCAATATTAACTGCTTTTGTTGGTTCGACCAAAATTGATGACCTTTCTTGATAGTACTTAGGTAAAGTGTCAAATCTCCCATCTTCCGGTGCCTCGAGGAGGTTTTCATCGTTAGATGCATCCTTTCTTTTTACTTTTTCCTGATCTAATGTTGCCAAGAAATGGTTTTCAGCATTAGACCTGATATTATTTTCTTTATTTTCCCTTTTGCGACTAGGAGATTTGGCACCCACTTGACTAGAAGATGCGTTGCTGAAATTCCTATTGGAAGTTGTTGCGGGTTCAATTGCATTAAGATATATGGATATGGCATGGTCATTCAGAAAGGTATCAATGGCAGTCTGTCCTTCATTTTCCCATTCAATAAGTTCGGGGTGGATTAGAGGTAAGGGATCATCAGGTTGAGATGTTTCAAGAGTATTTAGGGCCATGATTGAGTTATCAAAGTTTTCGATATGTATGTCAATGTCTAGAATGGTACGCTCATCAAAATGACCTCGCCCAAGAAGTTCTTGATCGTCCTCAATTAAGTCCAAGTTAGCTGAATGTGATTCTAATTCAAGTGAACTAGTTCCTAATGATTGCCCTGCATATATGTGAACTACATCAACTCCTACATCTTCTTTAAAGCAATTTTCTTCAGCTGATTCTTCAAAATGATAGGAATCCCATTCCCATTCGTCAAAATCTGTCTCTCTTGCAACTTGCAATCTACAAATTTGTTCGTATAGCTTTTGATGTGTTTCTTCTGTTTGTCTTGCTATATCTTTCCTTCTTTCATATTCAACTTCTTCTGGACCGAGATTGAGTTATGTCAACTTTACTATCAGCTCTCCTTGATTAGTACTAGGTTCATGCTTGTTTTTATTGAGAGTTAATGCTTCTTGGGAGGTATAATTGATTTGTTTCTTTTGTTGATTTGAGGATTGTTTCTTTTGCCATTTCATGTTTGTTTGTGCTTGTTGCTTTGCAAATGCTTCTTCCCTTTCAATTGCAAGTTGTTCTTGTCTATTTTCATATTCCTCTTGGTCTTGATTAGAGAATGTGTCTTCTGATAGAGTAACTTGTCCATATCCTAAGCCTACTTTGTCTGTGGCCTGCTAAGTATGAGGTTGGATAGGTTCTAAGATACCTTCTTTTATTTTTCCTATAGGACCTGTTCCAGTGTATCCCATCCTTTGAAGAATGTTGAATCCTTTTCCATATTTTTCTGTAGGTATTCTGACATTGTTGACATTTTGTTTCTTCATCTTTGTATAGCCAATGTAGCACATATTTGTCTTCTGTCTCCTCTGATAAGGTTCCAACACTAATGAATGCTCCATCAAATATCGGAAGATGTTTCACAATTGGTTGTTGTTTAGAGTTTGATGGTTTTCCAAAGGATTTAGGAGAGAGTGGTAATTGTGATGTTGAGTATTCTCCATTACCTCGATCTCTTAGCTGCATTTGTTTTTCCATACTTGATAAAATAGAGGCAAATGATTGTTCCTTGGGTTGTGTGTTTGAAGATGATGCCTCCCTGTTATGAGGAACAATGACTTCTTGAGCCATTTTTAGATTGTTGCAGTATTGAAATGGATTTGAATCTACAGAGATTGTGAATTCTTGTCCATTGTAGGGAAATTTGACACACTGATGATATGTTGATGGGATAGCTTGCAGGTCATGTATCCATGGTCTCCCCAGGAGTACATTATATGATAAGATCAAGAGTAGCACTTGGTAGGCTGTGTCTTTCTACAAAGGTCCCATGCTGAGGGGTAATACCACAATTCCTTTAGAGTAATGTTCTTCTTCACCATAGGCTTTGATTTTTATCTTTTTCAGGGGATTAATTGCATCTTCTAAATATCCTAGAGCATGGAAAAAAATCAAAGAGCAAATGTTCAATCCAACTCCCCCATCTATTAGGACACGTTTAGCAAGCGTTCTATGAATGAGGACTTCAATTTGCAAGGAATCAATTCTTGGATGTGAAGGAGATGAGATTTAAATAGGATCCTTTGAAATAGGTTTGATGGCAATTATGGATATCCCTTGGGGAACTTCATCTTTGGATGTATTCTTTGGTGATGATGCTATGAAAGGTTCTTGCAAACTTTCAAGTGGTGTAGGAATAGACGCCTTTGGAGAATCAATTTGTTTATGGGGGGATGAGTCATTGCTAGAAATAGGTGCATGATTTTGATCTTTCTCAGCCAAATCCTTTAAGGATATTTTTAATAGTTGCATAAAAGAGCCACCTTTCTTTGGATATGTATTTGAATCCCTGTTAAGTTTTGACATGGTTGGATTTTGATTCTGGACTTGTTTGATTTCTCTACTATGTTGGCTTGTTATGTGTTTTTGTCTTTTGCTTTAGTATGCCATGTTTCTATGATCTTCAGCTATTTCCAATGTTTCAGTGATCTTATGTCTCTGCGCTCTAATTAAAATGGGCATTGTGTTTGATATGTTTTTGCAAGATTTAAATCCTGCTTAATGTGTCACAATAAGTGATCAATTGTTGAGTAAATGATCTTTTCAAGTATTTGCTTGTTTGCAATTTTTTCGATCTTAGTTTTGGAGTGCAGATTTTGTGCTTTTTGATATGACCAAGTTCAATAAGAATGATATATCCTATGATAAAGAATGAGGTTATTCTAATCAAGTGTTGTAGTTTCATGATTAAAGGATGATAGATCCTGATGAGAAACTATGTTTGAACGATCAGTTTATCAAAGACAATGTGATGTTGCACTTTAAGGCATTTGATCTTTAACTTGTTTGAGGTGAATACTTGAGACCTTTGTCTATCTTGTTCTTGAATTTGTTTTGATAGAAGATAACCTGATCGAATGACCTAAGAAGATGACCTACTCTCTATGTTTGACTGTTTGAGAAATGGGTTGTTTTTGTTTTCTGATTATGATGTAGTTTACCAGAACGTTGACAAACTTACCAGAAATGTTGCTATACTAACCAGAAACGCTGACAAACTTACCAGAAATGTTGCTATACTGACCAGAAATGCTGTTATACTGACTAGAAATGCTGACAAATAGACCAAAAACACTGACAGACAGATCAAAAATGCTGAGAAACAGACCAGAAACGTTGACAGACAGACCAAAAACTCTGTTTTGCAATACAGTGACTCTAAAGTTCAAATGATAATGTGTATACTTAGCAAATTAAGTGTTTGAACTTAGGAGATTGCAATTTCGACCCAACTTTGTGATTTTTCAGACTTAGAGAACCGATATTTAGACCTAACAAGTATAAACTAGCAGATCTAATGCTACAACATGAGCAATTTGACATGCAACTCACAAGAGTTGTTGATTAGACAAAGGAAGCTGACCTTTAGACCAAGAGACCTACTATTTAGACCAGGAACTCTGTTGTTTAGACCAAGAACTCTGTTGTTTAGACTAGAAACTCTGTTGTTTAGACCAAAAACTCTAATGTTCTCAACCTTGGAGAGTTAACGTTGAAATATGAGAAATTTGACATTCACACCAAGAGAGCTAACGTTTGGACTGGAAATGCGACTATTTGGACCGTAGGTGCGATTGTTTGAACTGTAGATGCGACTGTTTGGACTATAGGTGCGATTGTTTGGACCATAGGTGCGACTGTTTGAACTATAGATGCAACTGTTTGGACTAACAATGCTAATGTTTGGACCAAAAGAGCTAATGTTTGGACTGTGAATGTGATTGTTTGGACCGTAGGTGCGACAATTTTGACTGAAAGAGCTAATCTGCTATGAAACTTGTGAATTTGACCATTTGAAGTTTGATTTTTCAGTGTTTGTTGTATTTCAATGGATGAGATCTTGACTTGACTTACAAACACAAAATTCAGATTGTATTTTTGTCCCAAAGGACACCTAAAGTGTATGTTCCAGAATTTTTAAAGAAAGCCCAAGTTTTCACGGGTTTTGAACAATTGAAAACACATCAATTAGTCTATCCTAAGGAGATTGGCTTCATTATTAGTTCTTAGCCCACAACTTGGTACCCTATCAGCTCACACAACCTTGTCACCCCCTAAAGGGCGCCCGTGTTTTTGCCTTTGCAAGAGCTAGTGGAGTCCCATTATGAGCCTAGCAATAAGGTTTCAAAAGGGGAGTTCACACATATGCTCAAGAGGGACATATGGTGAGTATCTTAAGGAGAGATTCTTCCCCCTCCATGCACTAAGAATTTAATAATGTTCGGAGGTAAACTGGGTAGCTTCTAATTTGCTTGGAACTAGTAAGGGATCCATTCGGCGTGTCGGGGTATAAACTCAATCAAGAGGTCTCCCAGCCTTGAAAACCAAGGTTTGATATAGCCGAAGGTACAGAGGAGAGCTATTCACGAGCACTGTCGTTGACTCTATTTTCATCAAATCACATTTATTTTATAGTGGGTTGGAGTACTTGGCGTTAGTTGTTCCCACTTGGGTCGTTCCCCTCTCACTGGCCTTAAGGGCTTTAAGAGTTATTAGCTCCTCGAGAGGGCAGGCCTGCTAAATATATGCACTATTGAAAGAAAATGATGAGTCTGGCTTTTTGATCCCCTAAAAAAGGTGAGAGCATACTCGCCTATCATCAAAACACATAAGACATGTTTGTTCATTTCCATTGTAATTAGTCTATGTACCTAATTTAACAAATATAAGTGCAAAATCCCACGGCTGCAAACAAAGTTAGTAGTTTATATTGCATTCTTTGACGGTGAAATAGTTTATGACTTCGGTGTTTCACAGCGAAATAAGTACCTGCAAAACTAACAATCTGCAAATTAGGTTCAAGAAAGTGACAGTCCAGAAGTAGAAATGAGGAATGCAACATACAATTTTTGCAAAATCAATAAAAACTGAAAACACCATCAAATTGACCAAGAACGCCATCATATGTGCCAAGAACGCTGCTCTGCACACCATAAATGTTGTCCTGCACACCAGAAATGCTATCAAACAGACTGAAAATGCTGGAAAGTGTACCAAAAACACCACAATACATACCAAAAATGCTAAAGTACAAACTGAAAGTGCTAAAGTACAAAAAAACATGAAAATAGAGTTGAGAAGTCTCCCAAAAATGTCATTTGAGGTGCGAGAACGCCACAATAGAGACCAAGAACGTGATTGGGGAGCCCAAGAGAGCTAATCTGCACTCTGAAAGAGCTAATCAACCCGTCAATGAAATTTCCTACAAGTAAAATTGTTAAAGATAAAAGGGCGAGGCCCCACGGTGGGTGCCAATTAATGTGATGCTAAAGATGTGGTATATAAAAGGCATACACATATAATGAGACAATAAAATGTAATTGAAATCTAGATTAGAAATGCAAACCATAAGCCTTCCTTGAAATGTCCCATTTTCTTCTATTCTTGAGGACATTAGAGGTGTTGGATTGATGGGCTCTCAGTGGAGCAATGACCTCCAAAGTGGCAACTCAAGAGTTGAGTAGCTATTTTGTCATGATTGACTATGGAGATGATATTAAATGCATGATTTAAGAAACTAGATTAACATGCTATAATAAATCTAAAAGCTAAATGCAAGATAATTGAAATGCAAATTTCCTATAGTAATGATGCCTAAATTGATATGAGATGGGATCCCTATTGCTCCAAAATGGGGGATATTTGTAGGATTTCCAAGGCCAAAGATGAGGTGGCAGGAATCGACGGTCCAAATTTGATCTAAAGATATCAAGGGCCAAGATTGAGGAATTTGGAGAAGAGGATGGAGGAAGGGATACTTGTCATCTCTATGGTGACAAGTGTCAAGGAGCGTTTCTCATGAGAGGGAAAGTGTCCAAGGGAGGAGACATTAGGCAAAAGTGCCATGTGTCTCAAGGGGAGAATATCCACACCACGGGAGGTTAGGATAAAGAGGTTAGAATGTGCAAGATAGGATAGGGTTAGTTAAACCCAGGATTAGATGGAATGAGTTAGGTTAGGGGATGGTTAGGTTAGGTGGTTAAAATTTAGGAGCCATGTGCTCATTTGAATTTAGAAATTCAAATAATTGGAAAATGGTAATTAATCTCAACAAACTTGAGTTTGTTAATTTTAATTAGGGATTAGAAGAATTGATTTATATGGAGGGACATTAATTAATTTAGAATTAATTAATCAAAGGGGGTATGAAATGAACTATACAAATAAATCATTGAGATTTATTTATTAGTAGATGAATAAAGAAATTAATTAAATTGCTTGTGAATTCAATTAATTGGGAAGGGAAATTAATCAAATAACTACGTATTTAATTAACTATCTTCAGACCATTTTTAGGTGTATACAATACTCATTTCTAGATTTGAAAGCTTTCAATTTTTTATATCATTCTATCCAATGTTCTTTATCATATATTTTAGATAGTCTTCTTCATAACCCTTGCCCTTCAAGAAGCTTATTCAGGATCTAGGGGTGAAAATTTTGGTGGTAAAACCTTAGTTCATAAACTGATACACATGAGATACTATTGGAAAACAATGGACCAATAATCCTATTCTGTTGTCAAGAAGTTCCCTCAATGTCAGCAACATAGCAATATTTTTTTTTTTTGCCACAAGGGTATCCCTGTGACCCAACCCATTGCCCAACCTACCTTACCTTGGTCTTACATATTATTAAGTTGGGGTTCAGGAAGGGACAAGTTGGGGTGAGACTAATCCATGTGGATGTACCAAGCTACCTACAAGCCAGGTGCATTAGGTGAGTCCAGGCCTCAGAGTCAAACCTGAGACCAATGGGGAGCAAACCCATGGCCCAATCCAACTCTACTACCTGTGGAGGCTCAAAAACACAACAATCTTATTTGAGCTCTTGCACAGGAACTTTGTATGCAAGCCTCTCCTTTCCCTTTTTATGGTTGGGGTCTTGATATCATTGGAAATATATATCTCTCCTTTTCTCTAAGGGACATGTATTTATCATCATGGATATTGATTACTTTATGTAGTGGGTTGAAATTATTTCTCTATGATCCACTACCAATGAAGCAATCTATAACTTTATTTAAAAAAATATAATTTCTCATTTTCTATTTCCTTCTACCATTATTTTTTAAAATGGTACGTCATTTAAGAATAATGAGGTAAGAGAAATTTTGGAGAAATTTCACATTCAACATCATTTTCTACACCTTACTATCACTAATATAATGATTGAGCTAAAGCATCAAATAAGACCATTGAACAAATCTCGTGGAAGACGTTTAACAAACACAATGAAGATAGTCACACTCAATTAACTTATACATTATGGGCATATTGCACAAGTGTTTGTACAACTACGAGTACTACTCTATGTGACCTCATGTATGGAGACAATGCTATTATGCCTCTAGAATTGGAAATTAATTCATTGTGAGTTTCTCTTAGAAGGTTGATTGATGATGACACTCATCCTACAAACATTGTCAATCAACTTGAGTTTCTTGATGAGTGACAATTAAAGGCCCTTGAGCACCTTCAAGCTTATCAAAAAATATCTCTCAAAGTATTACAATCGGAACCTTCTTTTTCATACTTTCAATGTAAGTGAGAACTAGAGAAACATAAATGTGCCATTCAACCAAAAGGGGAAGTTTAGTCCTAATTTTTTAGGTCCTTATGTAATCACCTCAGTTTATTGTTTTGGTTCTTATGGTCTCTCTTATATGGATGGAACACCACTAAAAGAACCTATCAATGCTATTTACTTATGTTGATACTATGCATAGGATCTCTATGTATCCTGTGCATGATAGTTGACTCCTAGTATTTTGAATCCATCATGTTATGATATGCCTTCATCAACACATTGTTCTTTTTCATTGTGTTATGATGTGTGCATGTATGGTTATTTTCTTTAACTAGGAATTAAGTGTATATGTGTTTCAATTCTATGCATTGTATTAATCACGTCTTTCATGTCAATTTTATTATCTTAGTTAGTCAATTTCTTTTCACAATGTTAGTTAGCATGTTTCATTAGAAGATTAAACATTTCAGTATATGCAATGTCTTTAGTTAGATTAGCATGTTCTATTTTATGTGCATCTATGTCATCATGTTACACTAGATCATCATTGTACTTGACTAAACATATATTTCACATGTGTTTGATTAAATCATGATAGCATCTAATCTGATCATACATCATATTGCATACATGAAATCAAAAGATTTTATCAAAACACAAGTCATGGTTGAATCAAACTCTCATGTGTGTGTATAAATGTCTTAGTGTACATGTTGTCATCATTGTAACAAAATGTGATGTTTATGTCTGTGTATATGATTATATACATCCAAAAAAATTATATACATTAGACCTACATCAATACCTCTATATTAAAAATGTCTATATGGTAATCTCTATTCTCTTAGGGCATGCATGTTGTACCTTCCTAGTGCTCAAGGATCTGGATCAAGATTAGGGGGTTGGTAAACTTATGTGTGGGACTGTGTGTAGATGGTTGATGCACTTTATGTACAAAGTCCCCTAAAATACCCCCTCATATATGTTATCCTCTCCCTTTATGAGGCTATCTACTCTATTTATGAAGCTAGCTCATCTCAAAGGATGTCCTCTTTTTGTCTCATTGTCGCTACATCATCCATGAGTTGTTGCACTCAAGCATAATCGAGGCCACCAATGGTACTACTCCATGCAACCTCAACATGCCTCTTGATATCCTTGACCTAGCTCTAAAGGGTGTCACATACCTACTCAATACTTTCTACTCTTGTCATGGTCATGTCTCTTTCTCAGTGAGGATAGTCTAAAGCTCTGCATCTCCCTAGTCCCTTAAACCAATCACAATGTTGAGACTTGTCATCCTTTGCACCAAGTCCACATGGGTCTCTTCATATGCTTCTTGAGTCATGATACAAGATCGAATAGTTTGATGTGCATGTCGACCATTTATTTTGGTTGATAAGCATCCAACATAGGATCACAAGCATCTACATCATATTAAATCAAATTCATACCTGGATCACCATCATTCTAGTTTGGATCACTTGGTGTGGTCCTACTACCTGAGGCACCCGATGACCATATGGCTATAGCTAGGGGTATCTTGTTCTAAGATCCTTGTGCTAGTACAATTGTTGGGGTTACACCAGTATGAGCTCCTAGTGGTGGAAGATCTAAGATGATCAGAATAGTCATTGAGGAGGATCTCATCCATTGTCTTTGAGGCCTACCTATGCTTGCCTCATATACTCACACTACCTCCTCCTATGGGGCCTCCTACTAGCCCTCCTCTCCATTTGACCCTTGTACCCTAGGTATCCTTTGGGGGTGTCTAGCAACAAATTGGGAGCTAGACCTATTATCTCCCACCATCTAGAAAACACATCCATGACATTGAAATCATCAATGTCTAGTGGGGGGAGGAAAGTCATCATCATCACTACCCTCCTCCATATGCTCCACAACTCCAATGGTAGGGTGTGGGGAGTTCTATGGATTTTTGGGACTCCTGTATGATCTAACATATGTGGGTAATGTTGGCCTCCTTTAATGGTTCAATAACTAAGCCCTTAAAGCTATAACTCAGAGAATACACATCTATACTAAGTACCTATCAAACTCATTATGAAGGTTCATTTAACTTATTAACCCAGGGACATGAACTTGAAATGGGTCAGCACTGTATATGCACTAAGACTTTGTTATGGCCATCATAACTTAAGCAAAGAACAATAGTGGAATTGAAATGTTGTAAATAACTAATGAAGGAAACAAACTTAGATTAACAACTAATATGAACATGCAAATATTAAACTAACACAAACTACATGAATGAAGTTCCAAACAAATAGACAAGAAACTATTATACCCGTTTTGGCTGTAGAAACATACACAAAATGGAGTTTTGTGGCTGCAGGAACAGTCAACTACTAGAACGATACTAACTACTGAATGAAGAATAACTACTAAGCTAACTGAACAGAGTTCTCACCAAGTGGGCTCCCTTGAGTGACACTTCCACGATTAACACAAGTGTTGAAAGCTTAGAATATCATTTTATTCATCAAAACAAAAGTACACAAGATATGAAAGCATGCTCTTAAACTGCATTTCAAAGCTAAAAGTAAACTTACAACATCAAAATATTCCACCTCCAAAAGAGATCATCTGATCATTATTTATAGAAAGAAAAACTACCAACTAATCCTAACTAACTAGGCGACCAACTCCACATCATAAGGACACCATTTATTGAAAGCATGAAAAGAGGACATGAAAGCTCATGCATGCGCTTAGCCAAGTCAGATAGGACTTCCTTAACAAAGATATAGCGCAACATACCCCTATATAGACTCAAATGATTGTACATGATTAGTTAAAAAGCTAGTTGCAGTATTAAGTAGAGAAATCTCCTCTACGTTGGTTACTCCTTGACTTCTTCAACAACTGATCAACTGGTAAGAGTCCTCCTCCTTGTTGCAAGCTTCATCATAACAACACTTTCTTACTACAGACTTGCAAAACATGTTAGCACATACAAACAACCACATTTCTCAAATCATCTTGAAACAACATTCTTTTCAACACATGCACATTTAATAGATAATTGCATAGCATATGCATTAGTATAATGAATTGTTTCAAGGTTAAACTTAATCGCAAAAGGTAATAGTTTTTAAGGAAAGAGCATAGTAAATAGTGACACCATGGTATCAAATTCTAAAGTATCATCATGAACAACATAATAAATCCTTAGAAAATAGGACTATAAACTTGTCTCATCATTCCCCCCAGCCTAAGGTCTTGTCAAAATTATTCCTTAGTTGGTTCAGGGTTCTCATATCACCAAGTGCTAACTATCCTACAACATGGCCTACATCCTCTGAATTAGGATCTGAATAAAATCCATGCATGTGTTCCAACCTATTGCACCTTGGCCTTTCTTCTACTATATCATACCAATAGTATCTATAGTCTAGCACTGGCCATAATAGGATGGGTGGCCGAAATATTAATGGGATCCAATAATTTTTCTGTGTTCTTCCAAGTTGTATGTATTTGGTACATCTTTTTTTTGTTGCAGTGTAATTCTGAAGTGAATGTGACTCGGCTTGCCGTAGCTAATCAGTCAAGCTATCCCATCTCTATGAAAGGTACCTTGTTATTGTTCTTCCTATAGTATCCTCCACTTGTTCATATTTTTTATAGGCTTCTTCCTGCAGAGGCAACACTCTGTCCTTAATATCCTTCTTGTATATAATTTGGTGCCATTTATAAAACATTGTTGCAGGATCACGAGATTCAACCCTAAGAGGCAAGGGTTCTTGTAATTCCTTCTCTCTGTAAGCTATAAACTGCACGCCCCAACTATTTTCATTCTGAATTCAAGACATAAATTCCATAAAATGGATATCTCTAATATACATCAGTGGGTTCCATTGATGATCATCTATGACAACATAATTATGTAGGTACAATTCACAAAGTAAATTCTTAATCTCTATTGGAGATTCTTGGTAGGCTTGAAATAATTCCTCAGGGGTTTTGATGGAAGGGTTTAATATTGAAATTATCCTAGAAAATTGGAAATAAAGATACCTCTCCTTTAAATGCAATGTATAAACCCTTGGAGGGATCTTGCATTCCATTAATTGTGGCACTAATTCTACCACATCATCCACTTGTTTCTCCAATTTAACAATCTCCTCATCTTTATCCATAATTTCATTATCCTTTTTCTCAATTTGTTTCTACAATCTAAGGTTTTCTTCATCCCTCTTTTCTATTTCATCCAACAATTTCAACACTACACTATTCCATGAAAATGCAAGGGGTCTATGAATACCTACCAAAATTTTTTGGGCAGCATGTTCCAATGGTAGTACTGGTGGTTGCTCAAATTCTTGATGAAAGGGTTCATCCTACTCTTGATGTGGTACTTTCTCTTCTTTTTCTTGTTCAACAATGGCAACAAATCGATCTAACCTCATTTTTCCAGGTTCCTCAAATACATGATCTTCAAATGTGCTCTCCTATTCATCATGTATCTCTTCCTCAGAGGTTGCTGGCACTTTTCCAGGTGCTTTCTTAAGCCTAGGGCTTTTTCTTGGCATTCTACTAGCATTTGGTGCAGCTGGCTTTGTCTTCTTTACAGGGGTTTTCCTATTTTCTGCTGTTGTAGGAGGAACAATGTCTCCAATTTTTTGTTTGCTAGGGCTAGATTTTGTTGTTTCAGGATTCTCAACCCTAACCTTTTCTTTCCCTTTTTCTGCTTTCTTCTGTCATTCCTTGTCTTTTGTAGTAGCTTCCCTAGTTTGATGTGGGGTTTGGAGTGGAGTATCACCATGATGGATTGAAGAAAGAGTTCCTTCTTCCTTTGATTCAGAGGAATCAGCTGCTATAGCCGCACTGACTATAGCAGGGCTTTCTCTGGGTCTTACACCAAAGGTAGACTCCTCAGGAATGGCTGCAACAACCTTCCTCCTTTTGCTAGACCTACAAGACTGACTCCTCTGTTCCACCTTTCTGGTCTAAACCGATCCACATTCTCAAATTCCTCCCATGACATACCAGAAACTTATCGTAAAGATTTTCTAACTAGCAATTTTATCAAATAATGGTGAGACATAGAGTTGGACCTACCTTTTTGAGTTTCAGTCACCATGATCTCTGGCAATCTATAGAGAAAATTAGGCACATTCATTCTCCTCCCATGCCTTAGGTGGTTTAAAATCTTTAAATGAATGGAGTGCATACAAGACTCGTGACCCTCACAGGTAATATATTTGCAAGTGTGCATAGTTGCATGCATCCACTTGTTTGGCAACGATGTTCTCCATGTTCCCAGGGTATGGTTCCCCATCAGTGGGCAACCTTGTGAATTCTACAATTCTCTCCTTTATGACTACTACTTCCAATCCTTTTACCATTGCTTTACCATTTGAAAAAGTGTGTGAATTTTGTAGCAATGTCGTCATTGAAACTCTGCAACTTCAAGAAGTAGTCTAGCCAGCCATAATTTTGAAATTTTGCTAGACAAACACCATCCTATAGGATTACATCATGAACAATGGCTTCATTCATAATTAGCTGTCCACCCATCTTTCTTGCAGTCTCTCTCTAAAACATTCCCTATTTCTCTGTCTTCACTAGAAGAGTCAATTTTGCTTATTCTCTGTGAATTTGGTCTTTTTCTGGTTTTTCTGACCCTATAACTTACCTTTTCTAAAAAAAATTGTCGAATAATACAAGGGAAAATCATTAATGAAGGTTTTGGAAAGGCTTTCAAGAAAAATGACGCTGCTTGATGACGCTTGTTACTTATCAAATGTCATGTCATTGGTTCAAATCAACTAAAGGACAACTAATGGATGTATGCTTCCTCTCCACAACCTAAATTAAGGCATGTGTCCTCATAGACTGGAGTTTATTTGAAAAATATGCTATGCAAATATCAAAATTAATGAACATAACCAAAATTATTGCTATTTAAGATAATTATGGGAGATGTAATCGTTTGCACATACATGATGAAGTGGATTTGCATATCCACTATATATGGTGTGCGCAGTACCTATCAATTAATTAGTTGAGTAATAAATGAAGTATGAGATGGAGCGTAATGATGGAGAGAATTATGGAGTGAAGGTGGATGTACATAATGAACGAAGAATTGGATTTCCATTCAATTGGGAATCTTTATTATGATTTGATGCACATGTGTATTAAGTAGAAGGATGGGCATTTGGTCTGCTTCCTTCAGCTATAGGAAAGTCAGTGAATTGCTGCATGAATTCTACTTTTGAAGCCGGTTTGTGATATAAACACAAGTGATGACCGTTGACTAGCAATTTGAATCTAACAGGGTCAATTGTGGTAAGTTAAATGACTCCATTTGAAAATACTTGTGTTGCCTCATATGGTCCTAGCCATCTAGTTTGTAGCTTGCTTGCACCTTCTTGATACCAAAAGTTATAAAGAAGAGCCCAATCACCTGGTTGGAACTGCTTCTCTTTAATGTATTTATCATGCCACTTGATCCATTGAGCTTGCACAACTTCTATGCGATGAAGTGTTGTCTTCCTCATTTCATCTAAGTTATTGAGTTACATGATCCTTTCTTTTTGTGCTTTTGATATGTTTATCTCCAGATCCAATGCAGTTCTTAGAGTTTTATGTTCAAACTCAATTGGCATCATGGTTGTTTTTCCATACAACAATTCAAATGGTGTGAAATTGGTTCTTGTTTTCCATGTGGTTCTGTATGCCCAAACAACTTCTGGCAATTTGTTGGCCCAATATTTCCTATGAATGGCCACTATTTTTGTCAGAATTACTTCAATTTCCTGGTTGGTTACCTCAACTTTCCTATTTTCTTGAGGATGATAAGGGGTAGATTTTTGATGCCTAACATTGTATTCATTAACTAGTTTGTAACAAGGGTTGATGTAAATTGAGCTCCTTGATCTGTCACTATCTCTCTTGGAACTCCATATCCTATGAAGATCTCCTCATAAAGAAATTGTGCAACCTTATTATCCCTTGCATGTGTCATTTTCATAGATTCAAACCATTTACTGACATAGTCAGTACATACTAGGATATAGGACTTACCATTGGATGATGGATCAATTGGACCCACAAAATCCAAGCCCCATTTGTCAAATGGTGTGATAACAACTTGAGGGTAGAGGGGCATCTCTTTTGATTTTGTTGGTTGTCCCATCCTCTGACATCTATCATACTTCCTTGTGTACTTGTTTGCATCTTTATGAAGTGTGGGCTAGTAATAATCTGTGTTGAGAATTTTCATTCTTGTCATTTTGGCAACAAAATGTCCTCCACAAGTTTCATCATGACATGTATGCAAAATATCATAGGTTTCATCTTCTGTGACTTATCTCCTCATCACATGATCTAGTCCAGTGTAGAACGAAAATCCTTCAATCCATGAGAAAGGGAAAGTTTTCTCAATGAGAATTCTCCTCTCTTTTGGAGAGAAGTGAGGAGGCACCTTCCCTGTAACCAACTAGTTTTCTATGTCTGCATACCAAGGTGTATGCACATTGATTGAAAACAAGTACTCATAAGGGAAAACATCTTAACATCATCAATTACCTGAGTATCTTCTGATGTAGTCAATCTAGATAAGAAATCTGCTATAATATTTATTTTACCAGGTTTGCCAATTATGGTGATATCAAATTCCCGCGTCAATAGTAACCATCTTGCCAATATTTCTATAATCAATGACTTGTTCATAAGATATTTGATTGTTGCATGATCAGTATGGATAAAGATCTGATATCTCATGATATAAAACCTAAATTTGTTGAGGGCATATATGACTACCAACATTTATTTCTCTGTGACTGTGTAGTTAAAATCAACCCCTTGTAGGTTCTTGTTGACAAAATAGAATGCATGTTCAACTGATGCCTCTTTCTTGCCCAAAACATCTCCTATTGCATAATAAGATGCATCTCTATGAATGTGGAATGGAAGTTCCCAATTAGGACCCTTGAGCATAGGTGCTTGTGTTAATGCTCCTTTTAGATTAGAGAATGCTTGGTCATTGAAGAGGGGAAAACGGATTAGAAGGGAAAATGATCAAAACATGATGAAATAAACATGAAAATGTCAAAAACATCAAAGAATAACCATTTTACCTTGCTATTTTACCTTCTCCTTTAGATTGAGCTTGATGAAGTGAAGGTGCCCCTTGATGATGCTCCACTTGATGTGCTCCTTTGATTGCTTGATTGTGATGTGGAATGCTCTCCTTTGTGCTTAACAAGGTGGATTGAAGGATTTGGATTTGAGTGATGGATTATGAATTTGATGGATTTGAGAGAGGATTAGAAAAGAATGAGAGAAGAAATGGTAGCATGATGATGCATGAGAAGTGGATATATTTTGTGAGGATAATAAGCTCCAATTTATAGATTGGAGGCCAATGGAGGGCCAAGATTGATTTGATTATGAATGGTTGAGATTGATTTTGGATAGAAGGCATGGATCAAGGGTACCTTTGGAAAATAAACAAGAATATAAAATTCCTTTGGAAAAAGGGGGGAGAAATTTGAATTTCAAACTTGAGGAATTAAAAGTTCCAAAATAAAGATGCATTGAGGGATTCAAAGAAATTTGAATTTCTTTGAGAGGCTCAATGTTGATGTGACATGAGTGGGAATTAAAAATTGGAGAATAATGATAATCATGATTATGAGAGATTCTAGAAGAATTAATTAGGATAAGTGGGATTAGGAAAAGTGATTTGTAGGAATCACATGACTAGGTTAATTAATTAGAAATAATTAACTGAGTGGGTTTAGAGGAAATAATTATTGGAGGGGACTTTAGAAGAATAGGGGAAATTAATTTATTTGATAAATTAATTATTGGACTATAGTGACAGGATTAATTAAATTAGATTTAACTGATTCTAAGAGGAATAAGGATAACACAATTAAGCTAATTAATTATGTTGATAGGCTTAAATTAATCAAATATTAATTTTAGGTGTCTACAGTCACAATCCTTTGTCCAATGAAATTTTGTACCTTTAGTCAAAAGGCTATAAAGTTGTACTGCAATTTGGCTAAAGTCTTTTATGAAGCACATATAATACCCTACATGTCCTAGAAAACTCCTGACATCCTTTTACTTATTAGGTGTAGGAAGACTAGAAATGACTAGAATCTTGGCTGGATCTACCTGTATTCCTTTTTTAGAGATGTAGTGGCCAAGGACCACTCCTTGTTGCATAATCATGAAACACTTTTCACTATTTAGAGATAGATTATGATCTTCACATCTTTGCAACACTCTTTCTAGTCTTTGTAATGCTTCAACAAAATCAGTTCCATAAGTAGTAAAATCATCCATTTAAATTTCCATACATTCATGTGAAATGTCTGAAAATATACTTATCACTACTCTTTGAAAGGTTGTAGGTGTGTTGCAGAGACCAAATGGAAGCACTGAATAGGCATAGGTTCCCCATGGGCAGGTGAAATTTGTCTTCTCTTGATCTTCTGGTGCAATTTGTATTTGATTGTAGCCACTGAAACCATCTAGGAAGCAGAAGTATTGTATTCCTACTAGTGAATCCAATACTTGATCTATGAAAGGAAGTGGAAAATGATCCTGATTAGTTGTAGCATTGAGTTCCTTGTAATCAATACAAACTCTCTAGTTACCTCCCTTTTTAGGCACAAATACCAAAGGAGATCTACCCATTGGCTGTCTAAGATTGGGTAGATAAATCCCGCATCCAAGAGCTTCTACAACTCTTCCTTCACAATCTCCCTTAATACAGGGTTAATTCCTCTTTGTGGCTGCCTTACTGGTACACAATCATCTCTAATACAGATCCTATGAGTGCATAATTTAGGATCAAAACCTTTTATATCATGGTAACTCCAAGAAAATGCATGCATATGCTTCTTTAACAGATTTGTCAAAGATAACCGTTTCTCTTGGCTAAGATGACAATTGATGTTCAAATATTTTCCTTCTGAAACTAGTACTTGTGTAGTCAATTGTATCATGGTTGTCTCACTAACACTTGGCATTTTTAATTATCTAGGTAACAATATGGGAATAATATCTATTGTTGCAGTAGAAGAAACTGGGAGAAGCATTGGTATTGCATGATTCTGCATGAGCCTCATAATGATTTTGGATTATCTGGGACAAAATATCATCTTCATCATACTGTTGTAGGAAAGGTCTTCTATCTATCATAAAGAGCTTAGCCACTGAATTAATGTCTTCAAGTTCCTCTCTAACTTTTGGCCAAATAGGATTGTCTTTCTTGGGTTGGTTGAGCAGATGGATAGATTAGCAACTTTTTAGTATTCCTACCATCAAAGATGGTCATATCTCCTTAACAACATCCTATATAAGCATATGTTGTGTCCAACCATGGCCTTCCCAAGATAATATGATATCCTCCTAGTGTGGCTTTAGAGGAAAGGATCATGAAATCCATTGGTTACTCCCATGAATCAAGAGTAACCATTATATCTTCTACTATACCATTTGGTTTGATAGTAGAACTATCAGCAAGCTATAGGATGGTAGCAGTGGGTCTTGGATTGACAACATTTACTTGTTGCAGGATCTCCTTAGTCATCACATTAATTGTTGCACCTAGGTCTATTAAAGTGTTCTTTATTTGTATACCATTGATGATGACTGCAACTATAGGGCTACTTGGATCAACATGCTTGGGGACAGTTACCTTCCTAAGCATGATGTCTACCAATTGTCCTACCACATGAACAATAGTGGGATCCTTCGCCTTTCATCCTAGATTTTTGAGACATGCCTCTTTTATTTCTTTTCCATAGATTGGGACATCCTTAATGGCCTAAAACAAAGGTATCTTGACACATATGTGTTTTAATTGATCCATAATGTCAAAGGTGGTCTCTTCCTTTTGCTTGACAATTTCCAACCTTTGAGGAAATGGTGGTTCTAGATTAGATAGGCGGGCTGGTTCAAAATCCTTGAATTGTTCTAGCTGAGCAGGTGCCTTAGCCAGATTTGGATGTTCCTCTTCCTCCTTAGGGATTTTGGTTATGAGAGGAGTGGAAGGAGTAGGCAGGGTAGCTCCTGAATGTAGGTGAATATCACCTAAACTCACAACATATGCAGGGTATAGATTTGGATCAACAAAATAAACCTATTGCTATTGTGGTTTATTATTTGGATTAGGTGTGGGTTGAGTTGGCAACTAAGTAGGTCTAGGTGTACTATCATTAGGATTAGGATGGGGCATGATAGCTTGTTGCTGAGGCTATGAAGGTCGATGCATGTAACCAGTTGCTTGGTTTGGTCATTGTTGTCCACCCCTCCACTGGGATGTTTGTTACCAATTCCCCTTAGAAGGTTGCCATTGAGGTGGACAATTTTGGTAATTAGGCCAAGTATTTTGAGGGTTATTGCAAGACTGTGGTGGATATCCCCCAAAATTGAATGGATATTGGTGTTGCCACTGGTTATTAGATGCATAAAAAATCATGTAAGGTCCAGTAAAATATAATGGATCAAGTGGCATACCTTGTCTTGAAGCCCATGGTCTTCTTTGTGCAACATAGAAGACTTTTTCTTCATCTCCCTTAATCACCTTGAACTCAAGTGGAATTCGCTTGCTATCAACATTGGCTACCATTTTAAATTTGTAGTCCTTCTTCTTCTACCTGCAGTGAGGGCAATATTCTACCAACATTGCTTCTGTCTCCCCTTGTTTCTATTGGCAATATTGCATTATAACAGAAAATGAAAGATTGTTGGCATTTCAATAAGGATATTGAGAAGGTTGTTGATGATTATGGACATAACTGATTAAAGATGTTTTACTATCTTGATATTATTATTTTGTCATTGATGTCAAGAAATTGATTTTCTAATTCAGTATGATGTTGCCATATCTTGAGAAGTATGATATGAAGTTTATAAAGAAGTCGGTAAAAGATACAGGAAAGAATATGATGAATAAAGGGATGAATAAGGTATTCAATGGGCAACTACTACTGAGTCAAACAATGATGAGATCATGATGTTTTAGATTGTTTTAACATCATACATATGTTGTAAAATGTAAAGGTTAATACTATACAATGTTATCAGGCAATGAACCTAGTCGATAAACCCTAAGGAACCTAGTTGGTAAATCCTAAGGTTATCGCTATCGGTTAATGAAGGAAGAATGTCTACCGAGTGAAGTTTAGTATTTACCGAGTTACAACTAAGCTATAACAAAATGCATTAAATGTTTACATGTGATATTTAACGAAAGAAGCTGATGAGCTGGAGTGAATTAAATGATTGGTAAGCCGTGTATGAATATTGTTAAAGAATCTATGGTAAAGAAAGATTGGCAGGAAGATCTACAGCACAGATTGAACCGCAATACCCTAACACAAGTTCCAAGGTGAAAATACAAGTTCCAAGGCAGGGTAAAACATTTTCAAATCAAAGAATACATTGAACCTGGACAAGATTGAAGATTTGATGGCTATGATTGATCATGGGAAATGTGATCAATGAGATTAAGCGGTTAGAAGATTGTTTATAAATAGGAAACTGTTGATAAACAATGAATGCGGGCAAGTGTATGCACAGGAATACTACATAGTGATTACCGAGCATAGAAGCTTAAAGACCTATTTTGATAACAGAGTATAGAGCCCAACAGATAGACAAGATTAGTTCTATGTCTAGATTGTATTGAACAAATAGGAATCTGCTTTAGCATTTTTAGATGTGAAGTTGCAGACATATCTTTATTACTGTTATTTTCAGAAGTAGCAGAAAATCTCTTAACCGAGTGGACTTAACAGTCTTATTTGTAAAATCCTCTAGCAAGGTGACATTCTGATTGAGTGTTTGAAATCCTTTGACAAGGTCACTTCTAACAAAGTGAAGATCCTAACAGATCTGAGGGAAATCCCTTAACCGGGTCACATCTAGCAATGTGTTTGTAATCTTTAATAGGATTTGCTTTTAACCAAGCATACTCTAGAAGAGTATATTTCTTAGTGGGTCCAAAATCCCACAATGGTTTTTCCCTATTTGGGTTTCCACGTTAAATCTGGTGTTATGAGGTTTATATTGTTCATATGCTTTTGAGTTTGCATGTTTGACAATTTTGGTTATATGACTGATATATATGTTACCAAGGTTGAATCTGATATTTTTATGGATGATTAAGTTTGTATGATTCACCCCCCCCCTCTCATCTTGTTGGCTATTGGATCTGTACTTATATTAAGTATCAGAACTATCAGTTTCTTCTTTTCTTACAGGGTATCCAACTGAGTGGCCATATCATTTATGATATCCTACTTAAAATTTGAAAGCAAATTAGTGATATCCACCCTTGATATCCCATTAGTAAATGATTTTCCCATTTAGTAACCTCTTCCTTTCTTGACAGCTGCTCGGGAGTAGTTCTGACATATCTTCTTAATGTTATCCCAAGGAACTTGAGTAATGTCTCCTCCTCCTATTAGATCCAGGGCGTCAGTACAACTATCACTAATTCCCTTGAGGAAAAGAAACTTTTTAGATTCTTGGTTAAGAGTATGGTCTGAGGATTTCTTCAGGTAGAATAAGAACCTTGAAATGTAGTCCTCCAAAATTTCATCTTCCATCTACTGCATCCTAAAGATGTCATCTACCCTCATATTATCACTTCTACAATATTCTTTGTACTTCTCAAGAAATTTTGTTTGCATGGCATCCCAATTGTTGACAACATCTCTCCCCAAGCTCATAAACCATCTTAAGGATGCTTCCTTCAAAGTAGTAGGGAATAACTTAAGACTATGAGCATCAATGGTGTAGTCATAACTTCTATAGAGGATGTCAAATTCAAACATAAAGGTATGTGGGTCCTCTATTACAAGCCCATAAAACTTAGGGAGGACCGAAGAAGGGATATTTTGGAGATTATTATTATCACGTTGGTCAGTGATAGGGAATTCAAAAGTGGTTTGGCTAGGCTAATTTTGTGCAGCAACAACCATTCTTGCTTGACAAAGTATCAAGGCAAGTGGGTTATCAATAGGTTCTTGGTTAGTTGGATCTTCTGGATTATAAAAGTTGGCAATATATTAGCCAAAGGATTTATCTCTTGGTTTTCTTCTTTGGCTTGATTGTAGGCATCCTAAAAATGACTGTCAGGATAAGGGTCATTAGGAATAAATCTCCCTAAAGCATCTCTTCTTCTATGCATATAATATCAACTCAGTATTAGTCAATTCCACACAAAGTATTTGTGAAAGAATTATGGGCATAACTTATTCAAATGAGAGAATATTCTAAGAGCAACTTTTAGAAGTATTTAAACAAGAATAAACTAAAAATGACCCTAAATAACTTCTTAGTTTGACACCATCCTCGATAATGGTGCCAAAAATGTTGGCCTCCTTCAATGGTTCAATAACTAAGCCCTTAAAGCTATAACTCAAAGATTACACATCTATGCTAAGTAGCTATCAGACTCATTATGAAGGTTCATTTAACTTATCAACCTAGGGACGTGAACTTGAATTGGGTCAACATTGTATGTGCACTAAGACTTTGTTATGGCCATCATAACTTAAGCAAAGAACAATGTTGGAATTGAAATCTGTAAATAACTAATGAAAGAAACTAAACTTAGATTAACAACTAATCTAAACATGTAAATCTTAAACTAACACAAACTACAAGAATTAAATTCCAAACAATCAGATGGGAAACTACTCTTCTTGCTTTGGTTGTAGGAACAGACATAGAACAAAGTTATGTGACTGCAGGAACAATCAACTGTTGGAACGTTACTAACTACTAATCTAACTAAACAAAGTTCTCACCAAGTGGGCCCCCTTGAGTGAGACATCCAAGATTAACACAAGTGGTGCAAATTCATACTATCATTTTATTCATCAAAACAAAAGTACACAAGATATGACAACATTCTCTTAAACTGTATTTCAAAGTTGAAAGTAAACTTACAACATTAGAATATTCCACCTCCACAAGAGATCATCTAATCATTTTTTATAGAAAGAAAAACTACCAACTTTTCCTACCTAACTGGGTGACTAACTCCACAACACAAGGAGGGTGCCATTTATTAAAAGCATGAAAAGAGGAAAGGAAAGCTCATGCATGCGCTTAGCCAAGTCAGATAGGACTTCCTCAACAAAAATATAACACAACATGCCCCTAAATAGACTCAAATAATTGTAGATGATTAGTTAAAAAGGTAGTTGTAGCATTAAGTAGAGAAAGCTCCTCTATGTTGGTTACTCCTTGACCTCTTCAACAATCGGCCAGCTGATAAGAGTCCTCCTCCTTGTTGCAAGCTTCATCATAACACCACTTTATTAGTTCATACCTGCAAAACATGTTAGCACATACAAACAACCACATTTACCAAATCATCTTGAAATAACATTATTTTCAATACATGCACATTTAATAGATAATTACATAGCATATGCATTAGTATCATGAATTGTTTCAAGGTTAAACTTAATCCCAAAAGGTAATAGTTTCTAAGGAATAACATACTAAATAGTGACATCACAATATCAAAGTCTAAAGTATCATCATGAACAACATAATAAATCCTTAGAAAACAAGGCTATAAACTTGTCTCATCGGGTACCATCACTAATGCCATTTGCACTAGTTTGAATTAGTGAATGCAATGACACCAGTATTCTAGTACAAATATGTAGTTGTGGTGAATAGCAAGCAACTGATTGTGTTACATATGTGGAATTCTCACCTTGTTAGTTGGCCATATAGCCATACCTGGATATTATTGCCAAATAATGTCACTAATCCCTAACTGGTCCATGATCTATCTCTAAAACAATAAATATTTGAACCTTCACTCACCATTTACCAAAGGGTATGTATGCGCTCAGAGTTGATCATCTTGTATACAATAGGAGAATCATACCGACCTCATGTAGGTGATATACTTGAAACCCCACACCTGAAGAAGTGTGCATGCTACTAGAATATGAATCTCATGGGGTACATAGTGCCCAAGGTCATGATAGAGATGCATGATCATGCTTTGACCCCATACAAGTATTATACCTCTCTCCTCCATGTCCCTAATGTAGCGAATGAGGCTTTCTTGGAGGTGGGACTCTTGTTCATCGGTAACAACTTAGAACACCACCGCGATGATTATGATGCATCTAATAAGTAGTGATGTGACTTGCTCTATGCCAGCCACCTCAAGTATATGTACCTCGTGATGTTCATGGGCATGACTCAACTAACATAGAAGAGTTGGTTGTCTCAAATTTCCTAAGTTGTTAGCAACTCGTCAAGAGACACTCTCTCCCCTCAAATGTGGAGGTGAAGAATGCAGTGGATGTCCATCAGTGTAATGGTCATCTCCCATATAAGGAGATGGAATGACATGGTATTGATGTCACATCTCTCCATGAGCATCATTAGCATCACCAAATAGAATCTCATCTGAGACATCTCATCCACCCACCAGAGCCCTACTTAACATAGGCATGTATGGTCAGCCTATATAATGTGTCTTATGTGACTGCATAAAAGCATCAATATATAACCTCCTGTATGCTCCCAAATATTTGGGAGGCCCTACAAAACATAATTTTATCATGAAAAAATTCTCCTTCTATTATATCTATATCTATTTTAATCATCTTCTAATCAATATTCTAAGTTATTTGAAACTTCTTTCATCTCTTTTGACCCCTTGGATGCTAGCGCACCCATGGGATGCTAGTGTGGTCCTAGACCTTGGACACCAGTGTGCCCTTGAGACACTAACACGTACGGAGGATGTCAATGTAAAAATTATTTGAGAATGAACACAGGGGTCCTAGATGAAAGTGCACATCCTAGACACATGCATTGCTCAAAATTTTCCTACTCAAATTAAATGCATCAAATGAACTCAAAACATAAAAAAATTGGCCTACCTCATCCAACAACTCCTCTATCTCTGCAACGATGTATAGCTCCTTAATGTGTGATGGTCAAAATTCTCATTTATGAGGCATTTTCACTCTATCTCTATATAAATGAGTGCAAAAATTCTTAAGAGTATAGTGAAAATATCCCTTTTGGGGCCCACTCCTCTGTATATAGTCGATTTTTCCCTATTTTTAAAAAACAATTGTGGTGGTTTTGGCTCATCCTCCTTGTTTTTGCCCTCCTAGTTAGGGGAAAAAACACGAGGGGGCGCATATTCACACTTTATCAGCTTTTTCTTCTGACTCATTAACGTCTTCTTAAGCATTCTTCTCATCGAATTAGCTTCTTCTTCTTTTGACACTCACATTTTTGGTTTTGCAGTACTAAGAACTTCACATCTAATGTATTTTTTTGTTGAGCATTGAGGTCATCATTTGTGTTCACCTAGGCGACCTTTATGGCCTCTACAATATTCTTTTTCAAGGTAATTAATGCACTATATGTATTTCAAGTTTTACATCTTTTTAGCTACTTTGGTTTAGTTGATCCTTTTAGATGATTAGCTCACTAAAATGAGGCAAATACTAGTATCACAAATTGCACCTTATGTCAATTTCACACTTACACATTATGGTTAGTGCATTTATGACATAATTCATGATTGGGATATCACAATTCCAACTTCATGGATGAAAAAGATGAAATGTTAGTAGCCTGTAGTTTGAATTTTGGAAGAAATCGGTCGGCAATAGCGCAATGCACAAACATCTGTGTGGCACACAAACATCTCGACATATTTTTAGATTCAAATAACAATATTCTATATGGATTATTTTTTACATGTTACCAACTTACAAATATGTTTGTAAAGGCTACTACCACCCATTCCAAGTAACAAAACTTCCTTTCTTTCTTATTTTATCAATTCTAACAATTCCAACAACTCTTTGATCAATCTTTCTCAACTTGTCTTCATCATTCTACTTTTATAGAAAAGCTTTGTCAAATTCATCTTAGCTCTTGGAGTCTCACAATAACACCCAATACTCCTTTCAAGTTGTCTATCATGTCTATTATCTCAAGAGGGGAGCCAAAACTACTAGTAAAGCTCTCTTGCTTTGTTTCTTTGATCTCATCTAATATTATTGATCCATCTATTATCTTTATTTATTATGATAGGGGTTTCACTCCATATCAAGGATTGTTTCTATCACACATGTATTTACATTACATATTTTTATTATATGATCATATTTATCTATCTGGTGGAGGTGGAAACACCAAAATGGGGGTTTCATTGAGGCAAACCCCTATAAAATCCCAACATTTTTCCTCATCTCCATGTCTATAGGTGATGAACAAGTTTGGTAGATAGAAATAATTCTTATATATTTATAGCATATTTTGGTCTTTGTTTGTACATATGACAATGTGATCACACAAAATTCCATGTGGTGCACTTGTACCTAAGGTCAAGGTTTCATCGATCTAATATCTTAATATGCATGCTTTTAACTTCTTATTTCTATGATTAAAACATTTTTAGTGAACCATATATTCATGTTATTAAGTTTTTTTAGTTTCATCTCATAATTTAGTATAGTTAATTAAGTTTCAATTTCAACACTTTTCAGTTCACTTGAGTCATGTCAATTGAGGTAGTTGAGAGTCATTTTCTCCTTAAGACCTCGTCATCATGAGAGTAGGAAATCACCTCCTCTATAATACCACCAAATAAACACTACATCCCACACAACACTTTGCATTCAAGCTAGCGCCAACAATACATCCTTATAACTAATCCTCCAATCTATTCATCTATTGCTCAGACACCTACATCCACTATACCCGAAAACACATACATCCACCAAAACTACAACTCCATCCCACAACATCAATCCATCATTCCACAACATCAATAATCACAAACGCATTTTCATCTAACCACTTCATCATTTGTCATCATATTATTCTATTGATATTAATTAAATTGTGTCAACTTGAATTTCATCATCAAAATACTACCTGCAACATGTTAGTTTCACAAAATACAAAGGAAATGCTACAAGAAATCCAAACTCAACCAATGAAACTACATGAAATGAATATTAAAATAAAAAACATTATTATTAACTTCATGATTTAAGTCTCATTGTTTCCTAACTCCATTTTTCATGGTTGCAAATGATGGGCTCTCAGGCAAGCACTGGTAGCTTCCAAGATGGCATATGAAGAATGGACTGATAACTGATAGTTTATTGATACTATGATATGCAATGCTAAATTGCTTCAAGATTAAAACTCATGAATGCATATGTTTTCACAAATTGTTAACTTGAAACTCACTTGAAGACTAACTCTTTCTCAACTCAAACTCCCACATTTATAGACTTTGAGAGGATAAGATGATGTGGCCTAGATCAACGGTCATGATCAGATTTGCAGATTTGGATGGTTGTGAGCAAAGGTGAAGGTTGAGAGAAAGGGGGAAGGAGAAGACAAGTGTCACTCATCTCACCTTAACTGGATTACTGACTGAGGGAATCTAGGGATGGTTGGAGAATATTTAGGCATGAGAGAACAAGTGGACTCAAGTCCTTCCTAAGATGTAGGGATGCAAGAGAAAATATAGAAGAAGGTTAAGAAATATATGTGCATACACAATATTTCATTTATTTTGGAAGTTGGAGATAAGTGGCTAATAAATGTTTATTTATTTTAATTTGGCTGAATTAATTTAGCTACATGATGGATGAGTTGGAAATGAATTAAATAATTTGAGAAATCATTTAATATTTGAGACTATATATAGGATAGAAGAATAACCATTAAATATTAGATATTTAATTGATTAGAGGAATAATTAAATATTAGATATTTAATTAATTGATTTGAAGAAAAGGGTAAATGAATTAATTAATAAAATATTTCAATTAAATTAATTAATAGAAAGACATGAAATGAATTAAATAAATTAATCTTTTCAAATTAACTATTTAATACAAGAATAAATATTAAATATTTATTTAATTGCTCATAGCCATTTTTATGTGTATACATTTTGCCCCTCTTTGAAATGATGTCGAGACAACATTGTTTCAAAGATTAAATCATGTCTTGAGTGTGCCTGATGGAGATAAAAATACTAATTGTGTGTCCCCACAGGAGATTGATCATGAAATTGTTGAAAAATTTGGAAGCGACTGATCTCATGATAATTGAAAAGATCCTTCAATTAAATTCATTTATGAAAAACAAATAAAATTTCCCCATTTAAAAGCATTAATTACCCTTCCAAATGGTAAATATAAAATTAACCAAAGGTAATTTTAATCTCATTTGCACCCTTGTCAGCTTGTGAAGAGAATTGTCTTTGGTGAGGTGGCGAAATGGTGATCCCATTTGAGAACCATCGGTTTGAGCACGCTCGACGATATCAGCGACCTCCTAACTATGGTTATCCAATATGTACCTTATCCCGAGCTATTTTGCAACTTGTCGTACGAATTTCCTTGCTTTCGGCGCATGTGAGGCTATATTGATTTTTTTTTATTTTCGGCTTTATGTTTTGTATGTTAGTGCTTTTGCATTTGATGTTAATGCTTTTGATTGTTTTAGTGCATTTGTTTGTTTCGTTCATGCCTTTGTGATTTATGTTAGTGCTTTTGTTAAGTCGACGCTTATGCTTTGAGTGTTTGCACGTATGTTAAAAAGGGTAACGCATATGACTGTTTCACACTTTTGTTCCAAGGGTTAGCACTTTTGCGAAAAAGGTTCACACATATGTGTGTTTCAGCACTCATGTTCAATAGAATAACGCTTTCGTTAAAAAGATTAGGGCTTTTATTTCAGATGAATTTGTTTGATGTTCTTCATGTTAAAATTCATTTTGATGATGTGATTGATGTATTGTGATGCACAATTGTGATTTGGTAGGTATTCGATTGATGTCTTGATTGATATAAATTTGATAATGTTGATTGATAGGATAAATGATTGATTGATTTAATTTGATCTGATTGGTAAATTGATAGATTAGCTCTAAGAAACCGATGTGGTTTTTGATGAAGAGCATAGAAGAGTTTGATTGAACTCATTGATTGATAGAAAACCATGATTGATAGGTTTAGATTGAATTGATAGCCTGATTTGCTTCATTTGAAAAGATGTACCAATTGTTGATGTGATAGATTAGCGATCTCTTTGATTTGATAGATAGATGAGTGATGATTGATAAAGATAAAATTCTCTTGTTAAATAGGACAAACTCGATGTTCTGCAGTGTCAGGAGAAATTACTGGCCATGCGCCATTTAGTGCTAGAGCTTACACAGGTTGAGATTAGACACATAGATGCTTGCAGATTATGCCACTTGTTATATATGCCTTATATTACCCATAATAGGGGATTGTTGACTACCTTAGTAGAGAGATGGCATAGCGAGCACAAAACTTTCCACCTGCCCACTAGTGAGATTAGTGTGACACTTGAGGATGTCTACAGGATTCTCCACATCCTCGTGACAAGTGAGTTAGTCCGGTATGATTTTCAGGATCATGGAGGGACAGAGGCTTGCAGAGCCGTATTTGGTGATGAGAGCATTTCTAGAGGAGAGATCCGATGGGGGGATATCATTATGTATTATGAGACACTCTGAGTGATTCTTGCAGGTTTGATTGGTGGATTCATCTGCCCAGGCAGGAGATCATGAGGTTTTGTTGTTGGTTGGGGTGAGATTCTTCAGAGCATTATGTAGCATCGAACTTGATATGCGTGGGGTGTTTGTATGCTCGCTCATTTGTATCATGATCTTCATCAGGTTGTTTTTGATGAGAGTGATAGTCTGTCTACAAGATGCACACTTTTACAAATTTGGTGTTGGGAGAACATTGCTATTACTCGGCCTATCCATCATAGAGTTCATGGTGAGAGGCAGCCATATGTCTATTTATATGCAGGTATCCTTACTCAACATAAGCTGGGTAAGATGGAGTATTGGCATTGGGTTCTGGATTCATTGGATAACGTTATTTGGAGACCTTATGTCTATTGTGAGCCATGGATGGATGATGCACGAACATTACCATATATTATGCACAGTAGATAGCTCATTGGTCGAACTCCATACATTATTGAGCGACAGTTGATTAGTCGCATTTTGAGACAGTTTGGTATCATTCAGCACATGCCTACTGGTATCACCATATATGCACGATGGTACAAGGATAGGTGATATTAGGGACCTTCTTTGTCTTTTGAGATAGCATGCACAAAGTTTCTAGCTACTCCTAGGGTGGCTTATGATTTGAGATTACACATTCTAGATCTTGGGGTTACTGCAGATTATGCTTAGTACATGCTTGCACACCAATTTCCTTAGATTATCGATCCAACAGACCCTCCTCCCAGCTTAGGAGATGAGGAGGATGATTTAGATGATCCCATCATTAGGAGATGGAGATGAAGATAAGAGATTAAGCTACTTAGGAGGTCAAAGGTGATAGAGATGAGGGAGGAGATGGAGGTGGAGGTGGTAGGAGACCTAGATGGAGAGGAGGTTGATTGAGAGTCTGTAGAGGACCTTTTGGACCGGTTGGTAGGATTGGGAGACCACTTTCTATGGGTGGGAGAGATGCAGGATGGATTGGGAGGGATATTGGTAGGACAGGTATGAGATTAGTGAGAGGGTACCCTCTACAGGAGGACGCAGGATTACTGGATGGATGGGGGTTGCGAGAGAGGCATTGATTTTGGTCAGATTCAGCCAGACCCTAGGGTTATTGTAGCTCATGGTGGAGAGGAGGAGGATCCAGAGGATGTTCCACTTATTAGACAATGGGTTCTAAGAGCTACTCGGGTTGCAATTCCAATAGGTGGACAGGGAGGTGGAGATGAAGGGATTGAGGGTCATGTTCCTCAGCAGGATGTACTAGAGCAAGAGATCTTGGATAGTCTTAGAGCACAAATAAAGAAGCTTAGAGAATAGGTACAAACACTCATGACAGAGAGAGACAGGGTTGTTAGGAGACAATATGATACTTAGGGTCTCCTTGATCACATTCAGCAGGTTGGATTGAGCACTCTCTCAGCTGATACCGTTAGAGCACTATTTTGGGTCGAGAAGAAGACATCACACTGGCGACAATTATATGATGATTTAGTCACTGAGAGCCAAAGGGTAGGTAGCTATCATACCACTGTGAGGATGGATACTAGCAGTGGTGGAGTCATGGGACCTCCTCAAAGGAGTGGCGATCATGTGAGACTGGCATCTAGAGGATATTCTCACCCATAGCCACAGAGACAGACAAAGTCAGGTGGTAGTGGCACAAGATAGCCTTGACTTGATTTATATTGATGAGGCACTTGTAGTTTTGATCTGATATCATTGTATACTTGGACTTTTATTGTTTTATGATGATCTACATGCAGACATGAACTCTATATGATGATATTTTATTATGCATGTTACTCTATATGATGATGATCTATATGCATTGATTACATGGATGATTTTTTTCCTTTTATGATGATGATGTTCTAAATGATAAATGCTTTTGATTTTTGATGATTTGGTGATCATGAATGCACTTCAAAATGATTACTAACTTAAATAATGCAAATGCAATGATCTATATGGAATGCAAATGAATGATTGATTTTATTTCATTTTTAATGTGTAGGATGATGTAAATGCAAATGATCTACATGAAATGTTTTTTATTTTTATATGTAATGCTTATAATGATTATGAATCTAAGTGCAAAGATGCAACTAAATGATCTTAATGAACTTCAATGATAATGATCCTAATGCAAATAATGATGATGATACACTACATGATTAATGAAATGCACTTAATGGAATGCAAACTAATGCAATGGTTGAATGCAACTAAATGAAATGAAAGACTATTGAAATGATACTAAAGATGAATGAACCTATAATGATCAAATGCAAATTGTTTTTGTTTGTCCAAGTATACTCAATCTTTATTTATGACTGTTGATTTATGAATGAAATGACATGCTTATAATGAAATTGACAATGAATTCTTATAATGCAAATGAATAATGAGCTAATCTAAAATGATCTAACTAAAAATGATACTGCCATTCTTCATATGTTGTCTTGTAATAGTGCTTGATTTCATCATGGAGCTTTTTAAAATGTTGTAAGAAAATAAAAGCAACTTGATATAAAGATCCAAGCTGACCTGAGCATTTCTTACATGGATTTTGATATAGAAATTAATACAAGCAACTCGATATAATGAATCAAGCTGACCTAAGTATTTCTTGCAGAATGGACAAGGATTATCTCCTTTCATGCATGACTCGGAACATCCTCCTTGATCTTTTGTCGATCATATCCTTAGACAAGTACATACCTTAATAAGAGATAAACTAAAGACAACAATCAAAGAAAATAATCATGTCCCGTCATAGATTCTCTAGTCATGGACATCCTTGAGTCGCATCGAGTACATGATTAGCAATAAAATCAAGATATAAACATTGAATCTTGTATGTCATTTACATTCTCATGGTCACTAACTGTTATAATCATCTTGATGAATGATAATTGATAATCCTTTATTACTTGTTTGTTTATTCTTTGTATCCCGAGTTTCACGATTCAGTTGTTATAAAAAAAATGCCTTGATCTTCGTTGCTCTGTTTGCTCGTTATCAGTTTAAAAACCCTAGGTGTTTTTGGTTTTTCAAAGTTTTCCGAATGTTTTGGATTTTCAAAGATTCAAAAGATCATCTTAGCAAAAGGAATTGGGATTTTTCCCCCAGCGGAAACAAAACTTTATTACGGATGTACAAAAAAAATGATCAAGATCCAAACCATGGTGGGATACAAATGCAAATTGATTGATTCTGATAAAATCTAAGATAGTGACTATGACAAGTATGTCAAAAATTGATAATTGTTGGTAAGCTGCATATTTTCTACTAATGGTTTAGAGCAATGGATGCGAAAGATGAAAAAAATAGATGAGATAAGATAGATGGAAGCGTTAGATGTGAAAGGATGGAGTGGATAGGTGCACAAAGCAATCTCATAGATGGAAGAACTCACTTTTTAGATAGCGCCTGTTTACCAGGTTTTCACTATCTAAATTTATTGCATTTTTTCCATATTTTGATTTTTTTATTCTATTTTTTTTTGTTGTTTTATGCTTTTTAGGGATTTTTTTGTTTTTCTGATTTTTACTGATTTCTTCAGGGCTTTATATGCTTTTTATTGATTTTTTCCAGGACTTTACATCTCAAGCATAGAATTTCTTGAGATGGATAGGTTCATCAAACCAATCACCTTCAGGGGTAGATAACTTGTATGCTCCTAAGCCATATGCTTCTACTATGACAAAAGGACCTAGCCAATTTGGTTCAAATTTACCCTTCTTTGTTTGGTCTTGCTGATTTCTCGAATTCTCCCTTGGAACTATATCTCCAATCTGAAAAATGGGTGGCTTGAATCTATGATTATAACTTATTTCCATTCTTTGTTGATATACCTTCAAATGATGTGTTGCATTTTGGCGACGTTTCTGAATCAGCTCAAGTTCTTGAAGTCTAGAGACTCGTTCTTCTTCTTCTGGTATAAGACCTTTCAAGGAAACTCGTAGAGAAGGTATCTCTACTTCTATTGGTAATATGGCTTCTGATCCATAGACTAAGCAATATGGAGTTGCCACTGTTGGTGTGCGGATGCTAGTTCGGTATGCCCAAGAGCAGGATTTAGCTAAATGTGCTAGTCTTTTCCAGCTTCATTGACTATTTTCTTCAATATTTTCAAGATAGTTTTGTTTGATGTCTCAACTTGACCATTTCCTTGTGGATAATATGGAGTAGAAAATCTATGTTGGATATGGAATTGCTCACATAGTTCCTCCTCATCTTGATTCTTAAATGGTTGTCCATTATCAGTGATAATGGTCATAGGAACTCCATAGCGACAGATTATATTAATTCAAGATGAATGATGATATTTGTTTTCCTGTCACTTTTGTCAGAGGTACTGCTTCAATACATTTAGAAAAATATTCAATAGCAGTCATATTAATGAACTTATGTCCATTAGAGGATGAAGGATTTATCTTACCTACCAAATCAAGGCCCCATTGAGAAAATGGCCATGATCCTGCTATAGGATGTAATTCTTGTGCTGGTGCATGGATGAGATTCCCATGGATCTGGCATTGTTTTCACTTCTTGGCATATGTGAATGAATCTCTCTCAATAGTAGGCCAATAGTAACCTATATGAAGAAGTTTCTTAGATAGTGTTAATCCACTTGAGTGTGTGCCACAAATACCTGCATGAACTTCGTTAAGAACTTTCTCAGATTCTTCTTGTTTGTGACATCTCAATAAAGTGCTATCTAGACCTCGCCTATATAAGGTATCAACAATAATAGTATACGGGATGACTGACGAATAAAATTTCTTCTCTAATTGCGGGATAGGTTAGGAGGAAGGATATTCTCTTTTAAGTACCGATAAGTTTGGTCATATAAAGATTGAGTAGTTCTTGATATATGGCAAATCACATAGGTATGCTAGGATTGAATGTTAGGGGTTAAGATATCTTCCACCAGGAATTTGTAACACTGTTGATTGTCCTGATTCTACAAGAGAGATGTTATTGTAGCCATTGTATCTGCTACTTTATTCTCATTTCTTGGGATCTGAGTGAATGATACTTCTTCAAAGTGTTCTTTAAACTCTTCTACTAGCTATTTGTAGGGCATGAGCTTGTCATCCTTCGTTTGATAATCATCATTTATTTGGTTGATGATAAGTTATGAATCACCACAAACATGTAATTCCTTGATATTCCATTCAATAGCCATTTTGAGACCAATAGTCAATGCTTCATATTTTGTAGTATTTTTTGTGCATGGAAACCGTAGTCTATATGATTTTGTAATTGTGTGTCCCTAAGGTGTGATGAACAAAATTCATGTGCCTGATCCATATTGTGTATAAGAACCATCAAAGTACAACTCCCAAAATTTTGTACTTATTGTCAAAATGTCTGCATCGGGAAATTCAATGTGCAATGGTATGTCATCTTGTAAAGGTGCTTCAGCTAATTGATCAACAATGATCTATCCTTTGATAGCTTTTTGATCAACATATTCTACCTCAAACTCACTTAGTACCATAACCCACTTTGCCAGCCTGCCTGTCAAAGTTGACTTATTTAGAAAATACTTTAGTGGATCGATTTTTGCTATCAGTTTAACCGAATGAGTTAGCATATAATGTCACATCTTATGAGTTGCAAATACAACTACTAGACATGTCTTCTTTATTGATGTATAATTCAATTCATAGCCGGCAAGTGTTCTACTGATGTAATACACTGATCTTTCTTTTCCTTCTTCATCATGTTGTGCTAGGAGAGCTCCTAATGATACATTTGTTGCTGAGATATAAAGTAACAATGGTTTTCCTTTGATTGGTGATACAAGTACTGGAGGATTCATGAGATATTCTTTTATTTTCTTAAAATCCTCTTCACGCTTCTGATTCTATTTGAATGGAATGTTCTTATGTAAAAGGTGAGTGAATGGATGACATCTATCTTCTAATTGAGAGACGAATATTTTGATTGATTGCAATCTTCCTTGTAAAGAACACAATTGACTTATGTTCCTAGGTGACTCCATTTACATGATAGCTTTGACCTTTTTTGGATCTACTTCAATTCCACAAGCTGATATAATGTACCCAAGAAGTTTTCCAGAGGTTACTCCAAATGCACATTTCTTGTGATTTAATCTTAACCGATATCTTTAAAGCCTATCAAAGATCTTGCCCAAGATATTCAAATGTTCTTTTCTTGTATGAGATTTTGCAAGTATATCATCTATATAATCTTCCATAAATGTATGCATCATATCATGAAAAATTTCTTTCATAGCTCTTTGATAAGTTGCTCCTGCATTCTTAAGCCCAAATGGCATAACATTCCAATAGTAAGTACCCCATGTACTGGTGAGTGTTTTCTTTTCTTGATCTTCAGGGGCAATTCTTATTTGATTGTATCCTGAGAATCCATCCATTAATAAAACCATCTCATGTCCTGGTGATAAGTACACAATTATATCAATGTTGGGTAGTGGGAAATCATCTTTGGGACATGCCTTGTACAAATCTCTGAAATCAGTGCAGACTCTTATGCTTTTACCTGGCTTTGACACTGACACAATGCTTGAAACCCATTCTGGATAGGCAACAGGTCTTATGAAACCCACATCTGATAGTTTCTTTAGCTCAACTTTTATAAGAAGAGCGATGTGTGGATGCATCTTCCTTAGCTTTTGTTTAACTGGTTTTGCTTTTAGATCCATATTGAGATGATGCATGATAAGATCTGGATTAAGTCCTGGCATGTCTGCATAGGACCAAGCAAAATTTATCTATCTTTGTTTGAAGAATTCTATGTATTCTTTCCTCTCTTTATCTAATAATGATGCACCAGAATGAAGTATCTTGGGATCCTTTGGTATGCCAATGTTTATTGCTTCTGTTGGTTCTATTAGAATAGCAGATCTCTCCTGAAAATATGCAGGGAGGATGTCAAACTTTCCATCTTCTGGCACCTCAAAGAGGTTTTCACCATCAAATACGTCCTTTATATTTCCTTTTGATTGATCTAGTGTTGCCATAAAATGGTTTTTAGCACTAGGTCTTTTTCCTTGTTTTATTTCAATTTTGCAACTAGAAAGTTTGGCATTCTTCTGACTGCAAGAAACGTTACTTGATTCCAGGATGAAAGATATCTTAGGTTTAATGGGTTCAACAACATGAAGATACACAACTAAGTCAAGCTCATTGGAAAAGACATCCAATCCAGGGTTTCCTAGGTTATCCCAATCAATTAGTTTTGGATGAAGTAGGGGTAAGTCATAGTCATCGTCATTGTTAGGTTCTTCAAGGTTCATGACATAATAGTCATAATTTGGCATAGAGTAGGTAATGTCATAAACAAAACATTCTTGAGGATAGTCTCTCCCAATTGTTCTCCAATCGGTTCTAACGAAATCAGTATTGGTATTTTGTGGTTCACACTTAAGCGACTCTTCATTTGATGTTTGTTCCTTAAATGAATGGATTACATCAACAAACACATCTTTAGTACTGCAAGTTCCTTCTTGATTAATTTCAATAGATTCATTTGTATTTTGAAGTTGACATACTTGTGCACATGATATAGAAGATTCTTTTGCTATCTTTTGTCTTCTCTCGAACTCAGCTTCTTCTGGACTAATAGTCAATCCTACTTGACTATCTCTTAGTTCTTCTATGTTTCTTCCATACCTTGGTACATCTTTCTCCTCATTTGATAGAAATCTGATATTTCCTGATTCTTGATCAATATCTATTTGTGTTTCTTGTTGTGTTACTTCTTGGTCTTTTTCATCCTCTTTCTTTTGTTCTCTTGTATATGCCTTTTTTCTCTGGGTTCTGAGTTCTTCTTGTCTTTTTTCTAACTCTTATCTTTTTTTTTTGTAAAAGACAAGTCTTCATTTGTGACAGCTGCTTGCTCTTCACTCTTTTATTCACTTGATACACTAGATGATACATCTAGACCCCTTCATAGTCATTTGAATCTGTCTCTAAACCATTGTGTAGGATTACACCATTGTACCATACAGGAACATTGTATGGTGCAAATAGTTCTCTGATTTCTGCCATCTCTACTTTTACTGCTTCTGGAATATCTTGTTCAAATTTAGCATTTGCTCGTATTCCTTGAACTTGTTTACAAGATTATTCTTCTCTTTTGATTGCAAGTTCTTCTTGTTGTTTCTCACATTCTTCTTGTTGTTGCTTATTGGCTACTATTTTTGCTGCTTGATGTAGCTTTTCTTACCATTGTTCTTCTTTAGAGACTGATTTCTTTCTCCACTTTGCCTGTTGATAATTATGTTGCTTTTGATTTGATTTTAGTTATCCAAGTCCTAATTTATCATCTTTAGAATGTGAGTGAGGACAATGTTGGTATTTTGGTATGGTTTTTTCATTGATGTCAACACCTACTAAAACTCTAGCATTTGGAGATCCAACAACATTCACCGGCAAGCAAGTGACTTTTTGCACAATCACCGGTATATGGTACAACGACAGGATATAATGGTCACCAACACTTGGAATGACATGGAAAAAACTTGGTAATGTCAAAGACATTGTTTGGACATCTTATCTTGGAGAGATGTTTATTAAGGATATTCATATTTGCATATTTGTTGTTACCGACAAATAGGTCCAGGGTTACACCAACAAGTTTATCTTTTCCAGATCAGCATGGCACACTATGGAGATGATTAATTATTGTTGTAAATGCATTAAGTCGGCATGTTCAGTCAGTTATTGTATCAGATATTTTATTGTTTGTAAAATCATTTTATTGTAATATCTTGTAGAGCCGACCTACTAAAATTGGTCTTCGGTTATGGTATAAATATAAGGTCTTAATTGTAAGATCGTGTGTGGAATGCGAAAAAGGTTTTTCTGCAAAGGTATATGCGAGATTAAGCAGAGCTATACACGCAGACATCATTTGAAGGTGAAGCTAGGTTTTTGTGAAAGCATATCAAAACTACACCGATACTGAATCCAGCATATGAAGATGTTATTTTGAGCAGTGAGCTCTAGGCGCTTGGCCTTTTTGCATGTGCAGACCCCATCTATGTGAAGTTACTATCTGCAGTAGTATCATCTGATTGTGGGTAAGGTTTCCCACCATGGTTTTTCCCCTTATAGGGTTTCCATGTACAAATATTGGTGTTATATGTTGTGGATGACTTTTTCTTTTAGTTTCATGCATTAATCTTTACCGGTATTGCATTTATCTGTTAAATCTATCCACCGATATAACAGACTATTTCACTAGTATTAAGTAGTAATTTGATTAAGTTTTTTTTGGTTTAATATTATTAGACAACCGATTCACCCCCCCCTCCTCTCAGTTGTCTCCGGGACCTAACAATTGGTATCAGAGCAAAGTCCTCTTTTGCAGAAGTTTAACAACTTGAGGAGATCCAATGTCTACTAACTATTTCAGGAAGGACAGTCCTAAACTTGATGGAACCAACTATGGCATATGGAAGATCAGAATGGAGACACATCTAAATTGCATTGGAAAGGACATATGGGATGTTACAAAGAATGGCTATACTGCTCCCACTTCCAGTCAGCCTAATCCACCTAACTTGACTAAAGATGAGGAAAATGATTGCAAAGCAAGAGAAGCACTTTTGAGCGCATTACAGATCAACAAATCATGGGATTATTAGATAGATCAACTGCTAAAGCTATTTGGGATCATTTGGAAACACTAAATGAAGGAGATTCCACAGTCAAAATTGCAAAACTTGAAAGCTTTTGGGTCAGGTATGAAAATCTAAAAATGGAAGAAGATGAAAGGATTTTTGCTTTTATGGAAAGAGTAAATGAAATTGTTTTGGGTATTAAATGTTGTGGAGGAACCTTAGGTGAAGATGAAATTATTTCAAAAATTTTAAGAGGATTTCCACTGGCATATAAAATGAAGGTTACTGCTATAAATGAGTTAAGAACAATGCCTAATACATCAGTAACTAGGGATACATTGATTGCAAAACTTTCATCCTTTGAAATTGAGGAATTTGGTCTTGTTGCTACTATAAAGATAGATTTAGCCTTCAAAGCATCAACATCATCTGCATCATCATTTGACAAATCTAATTGGAAAGCCTTTTATGCAAGAGAACTTGAAGAAAGCAGAAAAGAAAATGAAGAACTTGAAGAACTTGAAGCACTATTTGCAAGAAAAATGCCTAAAGGTCCAATTGGAAGTAAGTATGAAGGTAAAGCACCCTTTAAATGTTTTAACTGCAACAAGATTGGTCATATGGCTTCAAGATGCCCTGATAGACATGCTAGACTAAGAGAAGAAGCTAGAAGGACATACAAGCCTAATCCTAAATATCAAAGATACAGATTTAAAAAGAATAAGGACAAATCTTGTTATGTTGCTGATGAAGGTGTGACTGATGATTCTAATGAAGATTTGACAAAAAATGGATGGGTTTTTGTTGCTATAAAAGAAGATCAACTAGCACCTACAATGCAACGGTAGAACAGGCCTTGGCAGCTAAAATTGAAGTAAAGGATGAATGGATCATTGATTCTGGATGCTCACATCATATGACAGGAGATAAAGGTAAATTATTGAACTTTCAAGAATATAATGGCAGGTTAGTAAGATTTGGAGATGACAAAGCTTGTCAGATCAAAGGTAAGGGTTCAATATCTCTTGATGGTAAGCATAACACTGACAATGTTTACTATGTTGAAGGTTTAAAGCATAATATTTTGAGTGTTGGTCAATTAATTGAGAAATGATTTTAGTTACAATTTAAGAATGGAAAATGCAAAATCATGAACAGAACTAGTTTAGAAATTGCAACCAGTAATCGGACTAGAGGTAATATCTTTCATTTGAAAAACAGCGAAAAGACATGCTTGATTGCACACATAGATGAAAGTTGACTATAACATAAGAGACTTTGTCATGTAAACTTTGATTGTATGGTAAAAATCAGTACTACTAAGGCAATTAGAGATTTACCTAAAATTGTCAAACATCACAACACAGTATGTAAGGAATGTCAATTTGGAAAACAGGTTAGAGCTAGTTTCAAAAGTATTCCAGAAAAATCCAATAATGCTCTTGATTTAATTCATACTGATTTATGTGGTCCAGCTAGAACTAAAAGCTTACAAGGTGATAGATACTTTATGCTAATCATTGATGACTATTCTAGAATGTGTTGGATTACTTTTCTCAAAGAAAAATCAGAAGCACTTGGAAAGTTTAAATTGATCAAAGAAATGGTTGAAAATGGAACCAGTAAGAAAATCAAATGTTTAAGATCAGATCAAGGAGGTGAATTTACATCTAAGGAATTTAATACATTCTATGAAGTGAATGGAATCAGAAGACAACTATCAGCACCTCAGACACCTCAACAAAATGGAGTTGTTGAAAGGAAAAACAGAACTATCTTGGATGTAGCTAGAAGTATGTTATCAGAAATAAATCTACCACATGTGTATTGGAGAGAGGTAGTAAGTACAATGGTCTATATATTCAACAAAGTTCACATCAAAGGTGAAACCGGTAAAACCCCTCATGAACCATGGTTTGGTATTACTCCTACTCTTAAATATTTCAGAATATTTGGAGGCAAATGCTACATTAGAAGAGATGAGTATATTGGGAAATTTGATCCTAGAAGTGATGAAGGAATATTTCTTGGTTATTCATCTAAGAGTAAAGCATATAGATGTTTTAACAAGAGATTGCAGAAAATTGTTGAGAGTACAAATGTAAAGATTGATGAACAATTCAGAGGAACTTCAAGGTATATAGATTCTGAACCGGCAACAAAAATTCTAACAAATGAACCTACACCAAATCCACCGGTACAGAGTGAAGATCCAGTTACACCGTTATCATCTGGAAATTCCACTATAACCAAGGAACAACAGCAAACAAAGACACCCCGGTATGTAAGATTGAATCAATCTGAAGATCAGATAATTGGAATCAAATACAAGGGAGTTATGACAAGAGGAAGATTGGCAAATGAAGAGGTATGTCTTATTTCTCAAATTGAACCATCATCAATTAATGAGGCATGTGAAGATAAATATTGGACTAAAGCTATGGAAGAAGAATTAGAGCAAATTGAGAAAAATAACACTTGGACATTAGTTCCCCGGCCTAAAGATAAAAATGTAATTGGAACAAAATGGGTATTCAGAAATAAACTTATGAAGATGGTAAGGTTATCAGAAATAAAGCAAGACTAGTGTGTAAGGGATATTCTCAAAAAGAAGGAGTTGACTACAATGAAACCTTTGCATCGGTAGCTAGAATTGAGGCAGTTAGATTGTTTTTGGCCTTTTCAGCACATAAGAACTACAAAGTATATCAAATGGATATTAAATGTGTATTTCTGAATGGAGATCTTGAGGAGGAAGTTTACATTGAACAACCTGATGGATTTTCTTTGATAGATGACAAAGATATGGTTTGCAAGTTGAAGAAAGCTTTGTATGGATTGAAGCAAGCTCCAAGAGATTAGTATGCAAGATTGGATAAGTATCTTTTAAAAATTGGTTTCTCTAAAGGTAATGCTGATAGTAACTTATACTATAAGGTGACTAATGATGACATCTTGGCTATAGAAGTTTTTGTTGATGATATAGTATTTGGAGGAGAAGATGGATTGTGTAAAGACTTTTCTATTAAAATGCAGCAAGAATTTGAAATGTCTATGATTGGTGAAATAAGATTCTTTTTAGGATTGCAGATTTCACAGACTGACAAAGGTATATTCTTGAGTCAATCAAAATACTTAAAAGAGTTACTTACGGAATTTGGGATGGAGAACTCTAAACCGGTAAGCACACCCATGACTACAAATGACAAACTATCTTTAAGAGATGAATCTACTCCTGTTAATCCAACAAGGTACAAATCTATGATAGGAGGTTTACTGTATTTAACACAAACGAGACCTGATATTATGAATACAATATGTATTGTTTCAAGATTTTAGAGTAATCCTAGAGAAAATCATGAATCAGCAGTAAAAAGGATTTTTCGGTACTTACAAGGCACTACAAATCTTGGATTATGGTGTCCAAGAGATGAAAAGTTTGACCTATGTGCATACACAAATGCAAATTGGGCAGGAGATGTGGATGATAGAAAAAGCACCACCGGTGGAGCATTTTTTCTTGGAAGCAGATTCGTTTCTTGGTTGAGTAAGAAACAGAGTTGTACATCTTTATCAACAACAAAATCAGAATATGTTGCAGCAGCAACAAACTATACACAGGTACTTTGGCTTAGCAGATGTTGAAAGATTTAAAGGTAAAATGTAAGGAACCTATAAATATCTATTGTGATAACACAACAGCAATTGATATATCTAAGAATCCGGTACTACATTCTAAAACAAAACATGTTTCCATCAAACTGAATTTTCTAAGGGAAAAAGTTGAAGCAAAAGAAATAAAACTGGTTTATGTGAATACTAAAGAACAACTTGCAGATATTTTTACTAAACCTTTGCCTAAGGAAACCTTTGAATATCTTAGAGAATAGCTTGGGGTCATACCCCCATCGGTAGATACTTAGAGAGTTGATGTCTATCATCAACCGACAGAATTAACAGAGATATATTCTACTCCGTCTTTGATGAGGAAGCCACTTCTCAGGGGGAGTAGTTGGTATATTGAAATTGGTTGGTATTTTATATATGGACCTGATTTTGTTGTAACTTTGGCATTTGATGTGAAAGGGGGAGTGATATCTATGGAAAAACACATTATCTTTTAGGAAGAAATTGATACAGAAAAACAGAAGGTAACTCATATTAATCTCAGGGGGAGATATTGTTACTTTAGGAAGATTGTTGGTTTTTATACTTGGCATTTCTGTTTTGGCACTTTGATGGTTTTTCCATCTTGTGTTGCCATCAATGCCAAAGGGGGAGATTGTTGGTATTTTGGTATGGTTTTTTCATTGATGTCAACATCTACTAAAACTCTAGGACTTTGGAGATCCAGCAACATTCACTGGACTTTTGGCACAGTCACCGATATATGGTACACTGGCAAGATATAATGGTCATCGACACTTGGAATGGCATGGAAAACACTTGGTAATGTCGAAGACATTGTTTGGACATCTTATCTTGGAGAGTTGTTTATTAAGCATAGTCATATTTGCATATTTGTTGTTACCGACAAATAGGTCTAGGGTTACACCAGTAGGTTTATCTTTTCCAGATTAGCATGGCACACTATGGAGATGATTAATTATTGTTGTAAATGCATTAAGATGACATGTTCAATTGGTTATTGCATCGGATATTTTATTGTTTGTAAAATGATTTTATTGTAATATCTTGTAGAGCCGACCTACTAAAATTGGTCTTAGGTTATGGTATAAATGTAAGGTCTTAATTGTAAGATCGTATGTGAAATGCAAAAAAGGTTTTTGTGTGAAGGTATATGCAAGATTGAGCAGAGCTATACACGCAGACATCATTTGAAGGTGAAGCTAGGTTTTTATGAAAGCATATCAGAACTACACGAGTACTGAATCCAGCATATGAAGATGCTATTTTGAGCAATGATCTCTAAGTGCTTGGCCTTTCTACATGGGCAGACCCCATCTATGTACACTTATTATCTGCAGTAGTATCATCTGATTGTGGGTAAGGTTTCCCACTATGGTTTTTCCCCTTATAGGGTTTCCACGTACAAATATTGGTGTTATGTGTTGTGGATGACTTTGTCTTTTAGTTTCATACATTAATCTGTCCACCGGTATAATAGACTGTTTCATCGGTATTAAGCAGTAATTTGATTAAGTTGTTTTTGGTTTAATACTATTAGACAACTGATTCACCCCCCCCCCCCTCTCAGTTGTCTTCGGGACCTAACAAACAAATAGGTTCTAAAATACCTTGATGTCGCTTACCAATTGGTCCTTTTCCTTCATATCCCATTTTTTGCATGATCTTATAACCATTGTCATATTGCTCTATGGGAATATTGACTTCTGTAGCTATTGCTATAATTTCATTTTCATCTTTGTATAACCAACCAAGAATGTCCTTGACTTCAGTTTCTTCTGCAAGTGTTCCAGCTCTAACAAATGCCCCATTAAACATTTCTTTTGATTTTTTTGAGATTTGTGGTTGGATATTTGTAGGCTTTCCATATGATTTAGGTGAAAGTGGAAAATTATGCAAAGAATATTTTCCCATTCCTTCATCATTTAATTTGATTTTTTTCTTGAAAGATTCCCATAACTTTTCTTGAATTTTTTTGGTAGGATATATTGATTTTCTCTTATGTGGAACTCTTGTATCTTGTGTTGGCTTTAGATTATTGCAATATTGGCTATAGTCTGCAATTATAGTGACCTCTTGTCCCTCATGAGGAAATTCTACACATTGATGATATGTAGAAGGAACTGCTTGCATGTTGTGAATCCATGGCCTTCCCAGAAGAATGTTATAAGAGAGATTCAAATCTAAAACCTGACATAATGTATTCCTTTCCAGAGGTCCTATTTTGATTGGTAACACCACAGTTCCTTTAGAAGAACGCTTCTCTTCATCATAAGCCTTAATGGTTATTTTCTTCTTTGGATCTACTGCATGTTCTGAATATCTCAGAGCCTTTATTAAACTTAATGCACAAATTTTTAAGCCAGCTCCACCATCTATGAGTACGCGTTTGACACGAGTTTTATTAATGGTGACTTAAACATGTAAGGAAGAATTGTGAGGATGTTGCAAGGATGCATCATCTTTTTCAGAAAATGATAAGCAATGAGGGGCTATAAGGTGTCCCACCATGTTTTGGAACTGATCTACATCCAGGTCTTTTGAAACTATTGTTTCCATTAGAGCTTTTTCCAAAATTTCCTTATGCATAGGTGAAACTTTGAGAAGTTCCAAAATTGATATTTGAGCAGGTATTATTTGCAATTGTTCCACTAAGTTATATTGTCATGAAGTGGAGGTTGATTCATTTGTTATACCTAGAAATGTGACCTTCGCTTTGCTTCTCATAATAATGTTGATTGGTTCTGATGGTGTGTCACTTTGGCTTTCCCTTTGTCATCTTTTGATTTAGATTGTTCACCATTTTCATAGTTTGGAAGCGGAGTTTTGAAGGCTAGGTGGGATTCATTTGTCTTATGACTATCCACTGTAATGGTTCCATTATAGATTAAATCTTGGATAAGATGTTTCAATATTTAACAATGATTAGTTTGGTGTCCTTTATTTCGATGGTAATTGCAAAAATGATTGTCGTTCCACCAATTAGGTTTGACTTGTGGTTCATAACTTCTTATTTTTGGTAAAATAATCAATTTGGTCGCAAGAACTGTTTTTAAAGCTGATTCCAAGGGTTCTCCAATGTTTGTGAATTTCCTACAAGGATTGGAGAAGAAAGACTTGGATTTATTATTTTCTTGATTGTTATTGTTTGGGATTTGACTCGATATATTAAAGATTGGCTACTGTTTCGTAGCATTATTAGCATCATTTCCTCCATTGATGACATTCCTTTTCTTTGACTGGAACTTGGGTTTGTCCTTGTTGTTGTTGTTGTTGTTGTTATGATTGTTCTTGTAAGAATTATTGTAAAGATTTAGCTCTCCTTTCTTTACCATCACGTCTTCTATTTTCAAACCATTCTCAATCATCTTGGTGAAAGAAGGACATTACATTTTTAGATGATAACTCATTTCATTGATAAGATTATCAATGAATAAATCCATCTTTTCTTGATCAGGTACATCTCTTGGATACCTATTAAACATTTGTTTCCATCGCTGCAAGAAGATCATGAAAGATTCACCATTTGTTTGTTTAACATTGCATACATCCAACATTATTATCTCATTCCTTACATTGTAGGAGTATTGTGAAATAAACCTATTCATGAGTTATTCAAAAGATTTGATTCCAGATGGTAATCTAAAGAACCATTCCATTGATTGTCCATTTAAACTCCTAGGGAATAGATGCATCAGGTAAGTTTCATCATGTGCAAATTCCATACTCATAGTACAAAACTCCCTAATGTGATCTTGAGGATCAAATTTCCCATCGTATTTATCATATTTAGGGATCTCACAATGCTGTGAAAATGGTATCATATTCAAACTTTTATCAAAAGGATATGGGTAGATGTCTTCCAATGAATACTTCTTGGAGCTTGTTCCATTCTGCATATCTTGTATATGTTGTTATAGAGTTTGCATTTGCTGAGTTAGATTTAACAACGGATTATCCATACGGTTTCTCCTTGTCTCTTCATAAGTTCTTCTATCACTATGCTCTCTTCTTATGTCATCATGTTCTTTTCTTGTTTCTTCATGGCTTTCTTTGTTTATATCTTCATTATTTGGATCATCTGTGTTTTGAGTATTGCTTGTCTCCGCATCTTGTTTCAAGCCTTCTATGTTAAATTCTTGTGGCAATTTAACTCCTGATTTTGCCAACATCAAAAGATATTTTTATTTTTGCTTTGCTAATAATTTTTCCATTAGTCTATCAAATTTGAAATCTTGCTCAAGGTCTCTAATGGTGTTATTGACCGCTTCTTCATCAACAACTGTATACCCAAAAGTGTGAAACATTGAATTATCTTCTTCTTCCATTTGTTTTTGTTGTTTTCTGAGTTGTTCGTATTGAGCTCTAGTCCAAACTGGCATGTGATTGTTTCAAAAAATTTGAAATTTTCTAAAGACAACTCAATAGGTGATTATTGGTTTAGGAAGGTAGGCTTTGTTGATTTTACCACTGTTGTTTTTTCATTGTGATAAAGCCTCTCTTTGTTGAAAAGCACATCCTTGCAAAATTTCTCCATCAAATTCTGTCCCGCAACCACATAAATAGTGATGAAAATGGTGTAGGAATGTCCTATGTTTTAATAAGATCTTGCGATTGATATAGAAGAATCTTATCCTTTTCTGAGTAGCTTTATAACTGGATTTTCTTTTCTTAAGGTGATACTTAAAAGTCATATAAGCATATGATATTTTACAAGTTTGCTTGATTCCAATGTGAGCTCAATTCCGATTTTGATATAACATAGGTTCAAAATAAGAAAGATATATCCATGGTAATGAACACAAGGTGGTTCGATCAAGTTTCATGATAGAGGATTTGATATATCCTAATGAGAAACTGACAATGATGTTGATTTTTGCACTTAAGATGTTTGAATCAATAGCTTGTTGAATTTTTTATGCTTATGGAAACCTTTTTGGAAATGGCCTGTTGGATTGGTGACCCAGTTATCGAACTAGTTTGAAAATGTGTTAGTTTAAAGACAATTCTACTCAAGAAGTGTTTTGATACCGACTTTGAAATTTTGGTTTGATATACTTTGTCTCAAATGTGAGAAAGCCTTTGCACTAACTTTTTTGGTCAAAAGTGCTAACTTATGGGATAAAAGCGCTATTTTGTTGCTTGAAAGCATTACTCTAACTATGTTTCAAGGATTCTTTTCAAATTTTCTAGCAAGTTGTTGGATTTTTTCTCATTTTTAAATGATGACTTTCTTCAATTTTTTACCATTCTAAGCATGTTATAGGCATAGAAGACACAATGTTTGAAAAAAAAATGCACAAGCAAGTACAAATCTTATGGCAGGCTGAGACAATAATCATTGAATCTCACATGGGGTTTCCCCCGAGGCTACGTTATTCAAAGTAGATATTTAGATGCTTGACCCCACTAGCTCCACCCTCGGCACTCACTTCTCTAGGGCATCGAAGCACTAGTTTCCATGAAACTCCCCATGGAAAACTTTATATCTCTATTAAGAACCGTATGTGTGTGAGCCGCTTCAGAGGTCCGACCTCCTACACCAACAATTAGAAGGATTTTGACAACTAGTACAAGTTTTTAGTAAAGGCTTCCAGTCATGTGGCCATACATGCAACACTTTTAGCTCTGTAAATACAAAAGGTTCCCAACCTATAGAGGTTACACTCCATAGGGTTTATGGGGAAACATAGTGTTGGTATGAACTTATCAGCACATGTTGCTTGTGACTTTCGTCACAAACATGATTTATTTAGAGTGGATAGGAAGAACTCGGTATTAGATCATTTCCACTTTGGGTCATTCCCCTCTCACTGGCCCCCTCAAGGCATCTCGAGAAGGCAGGGCCTCTAAAGGTTACACATAAAAGAAAGTAGGTCTGGTTTTCTGATCACTGTATGAGGGTGAGAGTATACTTACCTACTACCTCATCAAGCATGGAAAACACAAGTTTATTTTAGCCTCCTAAAATCTATGTGCAACTACTTTAAAGAAGTCACTCAAAATGCAAGTTGCATGTTGTCAATTTATCCCCCTAGTTAAGCTAAATGAGTAAGATATGATGTGTTACTTTCCAAAATAAAACTCCTAATTAACTACGTGATGAAATGCATGAAATTTGCTTAAAAACAATCCTACACATAGATATGTCAGTAGTTTGAAAATTCTAGTTCTTAAACATTTGGACCTTCAGAAAAAGTTTGTCAGTTGCAAATAAAAGTGCTATCCTAACAAATGCGTTGTCTTTCACCTCAAAAGCGCTAACCTAGAGGGCAAAAGCATGAACTTGTGATACAAAAGCGCTACTCTACAGACTATAAAGCGAGAAATCACTGACAAAAGCACTAACCAAAATGACACATGCATTAACCTATGAGGCAAAAGTGCTTCTCTAAGGATTAAATGTGTTGATTTGCAAACAAAAGTGTTAGCCTAAATGTCAAATGCGCTAACCTGCAAGACAAAAGCGCTAACCTATTAAATAAAAGTGTTGTCAGAACTCACACGGGCATGAATCTGGATTGAAAATGCGTTAAACTTGTCTTTGCGAGAACTAGACAGGATATTAGAAAGATATATGTGAGGCTCCAACCCCACGGTTGGCGCCAAAATGTGTCAACTTGAATTTCATCATCAGAATAATACCTGCAACATGTTAGTTTCACAAAATACAAAGGAAATGCTACAGGGAATCCAAACTCAACCAATGAAACTACATGAAATTAATATTAAAATAAAAAGATTATTATTACCTTCATGATTTAAGTCTCATTGTGTCCTAACTCCATTGTTCCTGGTTGCAGATGATGTGCTCTCAAACAAGCATTGATAGCTTCCAAGATGGCATATGAAGAATGGACTGATAACTGATAGTTAACTGGTACTATGATATGCAATGCTAAATGATTATGCTAAATTGCTTCAAGATTAAAACTCATGGATGCATAAATTTTCACAAATTGTTAACATGAAAACTCACTTGAAGACTAACTCTTTCTCAACTCAAACTCCCACATTTATAGACTTTGAGAGGATAAGATGATGTGGCCTAGATCAATGGTCATGATTAGATTTGCAGATTTGGATGGCTATGAGAAAAGGTGAAGGTTGAGAGAAAGGGGGAAGGAGAAGACAAGTGTCACTCATCTCACCTTGACTGGGTTGCTGACTGAGGGAATCTAGGGATGGTTGGAGAAGATTTGGGCATGAGAGGACAGGTGGACTCAAGTCCTTCCTAAAATGTAGGGATGTTGGAGAAAATATAGAAGAAGGTTAAGAAATATGTGTACGTACACAATATTTCATTTATTTTGGAAGTTGGAGATAAGTTGCTAATAAATGTTTATTTATTTTAATTTTGTTGAATTAATTTAGCCGCATGATGGATGAGTTGGCAAAGGAAAGATGAAGTGGACATGGAAGATGAGTTGAAAATGAATTAAAGATTTTAAGAAATCATTTAATATTTGAGACTATAAGATAGAAAAATAACCATTAAATATTAGATATTTAATTGATTAGAGGAATAATTAAATATTAGATATTTAATTAATTGATTTGAAGAAAAAGATCAATGAATTAATTAATAAAATATTTCAATTAAATTAAGTAATAGAAATACATGAAATGAATTAAATAAATTAATCTTTTCAAATTAACTATTTAATAGATGAATATTTATTAAATAAATATAAAATGTTTATTTAATTGCTCATAGGCATTTTTATGTATATACATAAATAAATTTAATTATTTAGTTAAGTTAAAATTACCCATTTCATATACAAGAACTAAATAATTTTTAATTAATTCATTAATTTATCATTTTCTCCAACATTAATTAAAAAAATATTTCCTCCATAATTAAATAAACTATTTTAATTTATTTTTATAATTTTATCTCCTCTAAAAATAAATAAAATCAATATTTTATTTATTTTTCATCATGTATATGAATTAAATATATTTAATTATTTCAATTAATATTCCTTCTTGCACCTTTGTCTCGTCAGTTCACTCATAGTCACTCTTAGTCTACACAACAATCAAATTTACTTAACTTCTTGCAATTACTTCAATCATCCATACACCTAGATAACTAGTTCATGCAATCAATTGACTCACTAAAATTAGCCTTCATCTCCTCTCATTCATTATCATCCATTGATTCTTTTGATCAATCTCCATCGTTGATCAATATCATGTAACATCTATAAATCTACCAACATCTATCCCATCAAATCCTTCACAATCTTTGAGCATTCATAGTATCATTGTTATCATACCATCATTTTTTTTTAATCGATAAAAGGCCGAAGCTCGAAGTTTTAATTTATCAATAAATCTAAAATATACAACTTCATTCATGTGGGCACTGGTAGGAAAGAACATAGTAAAGAAAACCTCCAATCTTGCCTGAGACTTTTCAGTCCTATACAAAAATTTGATTACAAGTCTCTCTTTAGTTACGCAAGATTAAACCAGATGAGGACAGACCCTCATTTACACACAAAATTATACACATATGAGGGAGACTAATATTTTTATCCTTGTGACCTAGCTAGCTAGAAGTTTCCTCCACCCATCCTTCGAGATCCCATGTACCTACAAACATCCCAAGAAGACATACCAACAATTTTTCAATTCCTACCTTACATGTTAGCTCTGGACAAAATCCATTTGACTTTACCCTGCATCAATCTTGTTAGATCTCTATGAATAAGAAAATATTATAATTAATTTGAGAGCCATACTTCAAGCATTAGCATAACCCAACAGAACATACATCCCAAAACTGCTCTAAAGAGAAACCATACTATCTACTCGCAATGGCAAATGAAACACAAATACATAAATTCTTGCTGCCCAGAAAATTCCCTTAGTTAAATGCCTAGAATCATACTAAGCAGGGTGAGTAACGTATAGTGTATACCCACCCTACAAAAGACTAAATACGAATTCCATTATACCAATCTTTGAATATTTATTCAGAGTAAAGCTCTTAAGTGGTCAATTTCCAAAAGAAGAAAGGTAAGACAAAGTAATGCAACCCATGCCCATAATCTTTAAGCTGAAAGACAGAGCTAACAACCTCGTTACTAAATAAGTACACAACAATAGACTACCAATTGGGGAACTAAACACCACTGCAGAAGATAAGAGATCCAAAACTAAATAAGAGCCATAGCAAGAGAAACCAGAGATGAAAGAGTTTTGAACCATAACCATACAAACATCTACCCTGAACCAGAAAGACAATATTGGTTCCTTCCTTAATATCAATTCTTCCTACCCGAGAAAAGATCACATAAAATGTCAAGCCAAAATAATTGAAACCAGAACCATAAAAAAAAATAACCGGTTAATAATAAGCCTGGGGTGACCTTATGGCAGGCCATTAATGACTAGAAATGATAGATGCTTATTGTAAGATACAAGATACACTCATGAAGTATTAGGGTTCCTCTGTAGACAAACCCACAAAGCTACATCATGAGACCAAATTTAAATAATAAAAAGCAGAGCCCAGTAATAAAGTGGTTATCTAGGTTGGCTAAAATAGAAGAATGAATGATAGATTAAGGTGAGGATGAATATAGCATATGGCCTGATTCTTAAGGCAAAGAAAGAGACAAATAAAGGCGTAGCTTAGCTATAAAAATGGAATCATTAAGTAAAATGTGATAGGTATCATGTGTTAAACTTAGTGAGGCATACCCCGTCGGCCCCCTCATTTGCTAGTTTATTCGCTTTTCAATTACCCTCTCTAAATATATAATTAAAAGTACATTTTTTAAAGGATGAAATAAGACTAAGGACTATTGACAGAAAAGATTTTAGTTTCCAATTGGGCATATTCCCTTTTCTTAAGGCATTTATGATTATAGCTGAGTCTCCTTCGATTTCCAGCTTTACAATTTTTAAATCCTTACAGACTCTCAGACCTTCAATCAGAACCATAAGTTTTGCAAAGTTGATAGAGGCATGGCCTAAAGGTTTAGACACCTTTTCTATCTCTTTAGATTCCTAGACATGAATTATACAACCTAGGCCTGCAATCTCGGGGTTACTCCTGGATGCCCCATCAAAATTAAGTTTAAACCAACCAGCTTTGGGTGGTATCCAACTACATTCTTGTCTTTTGTTAGTGTTATTATGATTGATAGGCCCAAAAAAAGGGGGTAATTTTAATACATGCCACCTTCCTCGCATCTTTTCATCCCAATGAGTCATTTTGGCTTCCTCCCATGTGTGGTTGTTGACAATCTCTACTATGTGTGCCTCAATCTTAATATTAAGGTGATCTATTGTTAGTTTTCTTTCTTTGAATATGCATTTATTTATTTCCTTCCACAACTCCCAAAGCATTATGGAAGGAGTAATTGTCCAGAGCATGTGATAAATAATTTGTTTGTGTGTGTTGGGCTAGGCATGAAAGAGACTTGGTATATTATTGGGAAGGGTTGTTACCCATTCTAATCTTCCAGCATTCATTAGAAAAATTGCAATTCAATAAGATGTGGTCTGTAGTTTCCTCCTCATTCTTGCAAAGGGGACATCTACTTGGTCCTTCATAGCCCATCCCAGTAAATCTATCAGCAATAAGTATCTTTTTCTATAAAACTATCCATGGGAATAAACTTGCTTTAGGTAAGCAGTTCTTATCCCAGCATAGTTTTAGGGGAAGGTCACTTTTCGACCTCCTTTATTTTTTTAATTAATAGTCTATAACCATCTTTAGTGTTATATTCTCCTGATTTGGATCCATCCCAAACCAGCTTATCCTTCTCATTTTTAAAAGCAATTTTCCTTGTCTGAAGGATTTCATTAAGCTTGCTTCTTTCATTATCAGGGATGTTGATATTATCAAGAGTTTTCCACTTCATCCTTGAGAGATATCAATATTATGGGATTCAATATAGTCCTTGGCATACTTACCCCAACTTGATTCCAAGACTCTTTTATGTTAGGAACCAGGAAGGACAACTGAGAGGGGAGGGGGGTGAATCAGTTGTCAATAAATTATAACCCAAAAAAAATTATTCCAACTTAAAACCCAATGCTAGTAAAACATATTAACAGTTATATTAATACCGGTACAACTTAATGCATGAAACATAAAGGAAAACAACATCCACAATACATGACACAAAGATTTTGACGTGGAAATGTTGTAAGGGGAAAAACCACAGTGGGAAACCTTACCCACAATCAGATGATATTATTACAGATAGTAAATGAATACAATAATGGGGTTTGTACATGCAGAAAGGCCAACTGCCTAGAGCTCACTACTCAATCACAAAATAGGAGTCACATTGACTACACAGTATCTTCAATGCTGGATTCAGTACCGATTTAAGCTCTGCACATGGGGACCAAATACCTTCATGGCCTTTAACAACCTTCCTTCAACCTTTATATGATATCTGCATGATTCGCACAAGGATCTTCTTATTTTCGCTCTTCACAATGATCTCAACATGTACGCATACTTCTTGCAAATAAGATCTTACAATTATTTATATAAAACCTAAGACCTCATCATTAGGTCAGCTTCTACAAGATGTTACTTTTAAATCAATTACAAAATAAGTCTTGGTGCAATACAATATGTCATCCTCAATACATTTACACATTATCCAATCAATAAACCATTTCCAAAATGTGTTGTGCTGATCTGGAACATGATATCGTGTACCGGTCCATAACCTAGACCTATCTGTCGGTAAAGGTAAATATGTGAACCCGATCAGACCAATATGCAAAATGCCAAATACAAACATCCAATCCATTTCTTCGACATAACCAGAAGATCTCCAGATGATAACAAGTCATCATCAACTTCCTAAGGTGCTGATGAAACATATACCGGTAAATGTGCAGAAGCCAATATCCATGTCAGGACCACAATGTGTCGGTCCAACAACAAACCAATATAACCAAAGTGCCAAATCAACAATGTAGACCTCTAGAAAGATAAGTGTCAACATCAATGACAAAACCAATGCAACACATGGCGAAGTCATCCATAATACCAACAATCTCCCCCTTTGGCATTGATGGCAACACTAGATAGAAAAACATCTAAGTGTCAAAAACAAAATGGCAAATACCAACAATCTCTCAAAATAGATCAATACAAAGTTCAAGAAAAAAATACATCTCTCCCCAATATTCAAAGTATAATGTTTTCCATAGACATCTCTCCCCCTTTGACATTAGATGCCAAAGCAGTTAAGAATAAAAAATCAGAACATAAAATACAGCTAACTACTCCCCTTGAGCAGTAGCTCTCCTTCATCAAGCCGGAAAAAGATTTTTTTGTTAGTCCCTGCCGGTTTGATGCCAATCTTCATCATTCAAGTCTCTGCTGGTGGGGTGATTACCCCAAGCTTCTCTCTGAGATATTCAAATGTTTCCTTAGGCAAAGGCTTTGTAAAACTATCTGCAATTTTCTCTTTAGTATTCACATAAACCAATCTCACTTCATTTTCAACATTTTCTTTCAAAAAATTATACTTAATAGAAACATGCTTTGTTTTAAAGTGAAATACAGGATTCTTTGACATATCTATTGCTACTGAATTATCACAGTAAATAATTACTAGTTCTTTGCATTTTACCTTGATATCCTTCAACATTTGCTTGATCCATAATACTTGAGTGAAATTAAGTGTTGTTGCAACATATTCTACTTCTGATGTAGATAATGATGTACAAGTCTACTTCTTGTTGATCCATGAAAGTAATCTTCTGCCAAGAAAGAATGCGCCGCTAGTGGTACTCTTTCTATCATCCACATCTCCTACCCAGTTTGCATCTGTATATGCACATAAGTCAAAATTGTCATCATTAGGATACCATAAACCAAGATTTGTTGTACCTTGTAGGTACCGAAAAATCCTTTTTACTGCAGTTTCATGATTTTCTTTAGGATTGCTTTTAAATCTTGAAACAATACACACTGCATTCATTATATCAGGCCTGGTTTGTGTCAAATACAGTAACCCTCCAATCATAGATTTGTACCTTGTCGGATTTATAGGAGCTGAATCATCCTTTAATGTCAATTTATCTATTGTAGTCATAGGAATACTTACCGGTTTGGAGTTTTCCATTCCAAATTTCTTCAAAAGTTCCTTCAAGTATTTTGTTTGGCATATGAATATACCTTTATCTGCTTGATAAATCTGTAAACCTAGAAAAAAAATTTATCTCTCCAATTATAGACATTTCAAATTCTTTCAGCATCTTGTTAGCAAAGTCTTTGCATAGCTCTTCTTCACCTCCAAAAATGACATCATCCATAAATACTTCAATAACCAAAATATCATCATTGGTGATTTTGGAATACAAATTACTGTCAGCATTACCTTTTGTGTATCCAAGCTTTAGAAGATATTTATCCAGTCTAGCATACCAAGCGAAAGATGCAAATTGGGCAGGAGATGTGGATGACAGAAAGAGTACCACTGGTGGCGCATTCTTTCTTGGCAAAAGATTAATTTCATGGATCAACAAGAAGCAAACTTGAACATCATTATCTACAATAGAAGCAGAATATGTTGCAGCAACAACTAATTGGACTCAAGTATTATAGATCAAGCAAATGTTGAAGGATATCAAGGTAAAATGCAAAGAACCGGTAATTATTTACTATGATAATTCAGCAGCAATAGATCTATCAAAGAATCCAATATTTCACTCTAAAACAAAGCATGTTTCTATTAAGTATAATTTTTTGAAAGAAAATGTTGAAGCAAATGAAGTGAGATTGGTTTATGCGAATACTAAAGAGAAAATTGCAGATATTTTTACAAAGCCTTTGCCTAAGGAAACATTTTAACATCTCAGAGAGAAGCTTGGGGTAATCACCCCATCAAAAGAGACTTGAATGATGAAGATTGGCATCAAACCAACAGGGACTAACAAAAAAACCTTTTTCTGGCTTGATGAAGGAGAGCTGTTGCAAAGGGGGAGTACTTAGTTGTATGTTATGTTCTGATTTTTGATTCTTAACTACTTTGGCATTTGATGTCAAAGGGGGAGAGATGCCTATGGAAAAACATTGTACTTTGAATATTAGGGAGAGATGTATTTTTGTCTTGAACTTTGCATTGATCTATTTTGGGAGATTATTGTTATTTGGCATTCTGTTTTTGGCACTTAGATGTTTTTCCATCTAGTGTTGCCATCATTGACAAAACCAATGCAACACATGACGAAGTCATCCATAATACCAACATTTTAGTTGTATCAAAATTATATAGTCTGTCGAGTACCTCAAAGCCACCCCACAAATCATCCCAAAATAGAGCATCCTTGCCTTCCCCAAAGTTCCTAGTTAATTTTTCCATTATGACTCCCTACAATCCATCATAAAATTCCATATCCTAGATCCTCTCATGGGGTTTACCATTCTAAACAATTTTTCAGGGACCATGCCTTTCAATTATTTATATCTTAAGACCTTGACCCATTTCAGGTTTGGGTTACTATACATTCTCCAGATCAGCTTAGCTCCTAGAGCCTTACTTTGTTCGTTTATATTTTTAAGTCCCAGACCACCTTCTTCCTTAGGTCTACAATTTTTGTCCCACGAAACCAAAGCCATCTGTTTCTTATCTTCTACCCCTTGCCAAAAGAAGGTTATGAGATTTCTATTAATCTCTTCTCTTTTGTCTACTGGTAAGTATATGCATGAAATTTGGTAGATGGGGATTGCGGAGAGGACTACTTTAAGCATCATTGCCTTCCCTACTGAGTAAAGCCACTTTCCTTTCCATGAGTCAATTTTCCTTTTAATTTGAGTGATTATATTATCCTAGAGAGAGGTGAATCTATTCCCTTTGTCCAAGGGGAGACCTAAGTATTTACTTTGCAACTCACCTTTTTTAAACTTTAAAATACTACAATATCCTTTTCAATGTTGGGGTCAGTATTAAAAAAAAGATCTCAGATTTGGTGTTGTTAATTTCCTACCCAGATGCTTTTGTGTATGTGTCAAGTATAGATTTAAATGTCATGGCCTCCTTTTTACTACACTCACCATATAGCATAGTGTCATCTACAAATTGTTGATGGACAGTGGCATCAGGCCATTTGTAATTTTGATACCTTGGAGCAGGCCATCCTCCTTGGCTTTGGAGATGGTTCTACCTAAAGCTTCTGCCATGATAATGAAAAGAAAAGGGGATATTGGATCTCCTTGTCTTAAGCCTTGTGAGGTATTAAAGAAACCTTTTGAGGTTCCATTGATTAAGACAAACATCTTTGGGCTTGAGATACATTCAAATATAAGGTTGATCCATCATTTAGCAAATCCAAAACCTTCTAATACCTTGCATAAAAAGCGCCAATCAACTTTGTCATATGCCTTGCTTATGTCCAACCTAACTAACATGCTTGGTTTTTTGTTGTGTTCGATGGACTGCATAGCTTCCTGGGCTCTAATTATTCCATCGTAAATAGACCTACCAGGGACAAACCCGGTTTGTTCCTCACTAATGATACAAGGGAGGACTTTATGAATTCTATTAGCCATAACTTTTGTCAGTATCTTGTAGCTAGTGTTGCATAGTGAGATAGGTCTAAAATCATAAAAACTTCCAGCCTTCTCTTTCTTGGGTACAAGTGTTAGGAATGTATTGTTGATCTCTTTCAGGAGGAACCCAGAGTTTCTTACACCTTCTAAGGCTTCTGCCGCTTCATTGCTTATGAAGTGCCAACATTTTTGGAAAAATAGGGTCGGGAAGCCATCTGGGCCCGATGCCTTGTCTGGTTGCATTTGTCTAACAACTTGTTCTATTTCTGAATTAGTAAATTTGGCAGTATCTTATTTTGTTCATCAGCTATAAGTTTAGGGGTGTTGTCAAGAATTTGTTTTTGATGTATCAAATTTGATCCAACCCAATTATTTAGGATCTTCTCAAAATGTGTAATAGTTGTTTCTACAATAAGTTTAGGTTCTTCAGCCTAGGAGCCATTAGAATATCTTATCTTAGTTATTCTATTCAGATTTCTCCTAAGTTTAGTGCTATTATGAAAGAATTTTGTGTTTATATCCCTAGCATCGAGCCAAGTCTCTCTAGACTTTTGGCGCTAGAAGATTTCCTCTATTGCTACTATGTCCTGGGTGAACTCACAATAATGGTTCCCACTTTTTTGCCACTTTTGACAATGAGATGAACATTTTTTAAATAACCTTCAACTTCTGACATCTATAACTTTTAAACTATTAAGAATTTGAATATGATATAAATTAGTGATTTGTAGCATTTTGTCTCTAGATTCTAAATATATATTTTTCAATTATTTTTGAAGATTTTTTATTTTATTTTTCTATCTCGTTCAAAAAGTAGTTTTTATAGCAAACTAAGTTTTTTAAGGGCGATGTGCCTCCTGAAAATGCATAACTTTTTTTCTATAAATGATAAAAACTCAAATTTTTCGAGTTTTGTTTTGTAACATCAATATCCAGGGCTTGTTGTTGGTTTGATTGTGATATGTTGAATATTTTTCATTTTATTAAGTTTTGAAGTCCGACTAGTTATAATTCAGACATGGGTTTGAGTTTGAACACATAACTTGTTCTATATATATCAAAATTCAAATTTTTTTTGGTTAAAAAGAAGACATCAATACCTGGGGCATAGATATTTTTCAGAATTTTTTTGAATTAGTTTCCTCTTTTTCCCAATGCGTTGAACATAGAAGTTCATGTTCGGTGAAAAACCAATATTCCATAAAATTAAAAAAACAAGAACATAATAAATTCACAATGTAATAAAATTATACTCATTGGAAAGCTTGCTCCGAGCACTACCATCTTATATTTTTGGGTTATCAAGATTCTTTCATTTGTGCCTTGAACCAGAAGTCTGAAGGCAAAAATTTCTCAGAACTCTGAAAAATTTGAGGAGAGATCTCTAAAAAGGGGGTTCGAATGAACAACAGTTTGAGCAAAGGGGGCTTCGATCGAACCCCCTTCGCTCGAACCCCCTAGGCAAAATAATGACCCATACTTTCATGTAACGGCTTGGTTCGAACGAACCTGACCTTTTGTAACTATCGGTGTTCATTCGAACCCTGGCCGACCCAATTTTTTTTTTTTTACATTTTTGTAAAGTCATATAAATATACATAATTTTTTTCATTTTTTTACACACAAATGATTAAAACAATTTGCATTTTTGGATGAAAGAAGACATTTGAAAGTTATTTTGAGGGCAATAATTTGAAGATATTTGAAGGTTATTTTAAAAGCGTGGGGAACAAGATGAGAAGGCAAAATAAGACTTCAAGGAATTATTTTCCCGAAATAGAACAAAGATATCGAGAACAAAGAAGGCAAATATATGATGCAAGTATGTATTTTTATTTTTAATTCTATTTAATTTTATATGTATTGAGCACCAAAAATTTTGTTTATTTGTTAGTCTTAGTTAAATATTTTTTATCTAATATTTTATGAAAATTAATTTAAATAATATTAATTAAATTAAATTAATTTAATTTGTATAATAATTCAATCTTAATTAATTCTAAATGATGTTATTTTTATTAAATTAATTGGAAATAGTAGGATTAAAAAAACTTCATTTTGATTAGTTGATGGCGCGCGTGCAGAGGTCTTCGAGCGGCCGAGCTAGGGTTTTGAAGCCCTAGCTCATGGGAGGTTCTTGTTGCAGGTGTAGAGGGGGAGGGAAGTGAAGGGTGTCAAGGGAGAGCGGTGAGCTGGCAGCGGCTGGGGGGATAGGGCTGCTTCGCCGGTCGTCGGGGGGAGGTTTGGTTGCACGGGAGTAAGGGTTGGCTACGCGGGAGGAAGGGCTCCGAACTGCTGCGGGTAGTGGGCTTCCGGTGGGGCTCCCGTGGGTTTGGGGGGTCCGTTTGGGGGCATCTATTGGAGGATCTTGGAAGGGGGGAGCCTTAGGGGTGGCGCTTTCTCAAGTGGCTCTTCGAGTTGGGGTCCTTGGTTGCCCTTTGTCTCCTTTTAAATCTTTTCGAGCTCTGATGTCGGGTTTTGGTGGTGAGGCCTCTCAGGTGGCTCCAGCCATGGACTTCCGTGTTGTGGTGGGTTCTAAACCCCCACCTTAGAATATGAAGACATTTTCCAATAACCTTTTCTCCTTAGAATCGGGGTCTGGAAGTACTGGTATTTCTCGTCTTAAGAAGATTAATGGGTGTCTGGAGAGATGCAATGAAAGGCCAAAGCTGGTTATTCCTCCGAAGATGATAGCTAAAGATGTTGAGTACTTTTCAAAACACTCACTCTACTACAAATTTATGGGAATGAGGGTATTCCTGTAGTTCTTGGAAAACTGGGCGCAGAGGTCTTGGGCACCAGATGGGGAAATGGAGATTATTCTGCTAGCGAACAACTATTTCATGGTTACTTTCAACTATATGGAGGACCGAAATAGGGTTTTTGAAGGAGGCCCATATTTTTACAACCAGGTGGGGTTGTTCATCAAACCTTGGCATGCGGGGTTTAACCCTTCGGAGGAGCTCCCAAACAAGGTTCCTGTATGGGTTTGGTTACCACGTCTTCCAGTGGAATGTTGTCGAGAGGATGTGTTACGGATGCTAGCAGCACTGCTGAGGAAACCAGTGAGATCTTCATCACAAACCCTAGGGAGAAAGGTTATGACCATTGCGCGCATTTGTGTTGAAATTGATCTTAGTAAACCATTACCAGATGCTATAGATATGTGTGTGGGTTCTTACTCATGGGTTCAACATCTAGACTATGAGACTTTACCTTTTCATTCTCGTCTGTGTCATGAGTATGGTCATTTACAATGTAAATGCCCTAGATATAAACCAGTGGTGCACCAACCTCAACAACCGGCCCAGAGTCAAGATAGGGTTGATAAAGGAAAAAGTGCTATGGTGACTGATGTTGTGGGTGCTGAGGGTTTTGTTCTAGTTAAGACAAGGAACAAAAATCGAGGCTAGAAGAGGTCCCTTCAGGAGAGACAGGAGGAGGATACCTTTAATAGATTTAAAGCATTGGACGACCTCAGCCAACAGGAAGTGAATCTGGGGTTAACCCCTTGGGATCAGGGAGCTTCAGGGGGGGCACCAGAAAGAGTTAGGGAGGACTTTTCCCAGGCCTTGATAGTGACTAGAAACCAACAAATGGAGATGGAGCAGGCTATAGGGGCTGAGTTGGGACTCATTCCTAGTTCGGAGGTGAATTTGGGTGGGGGGGAGGGGTCCCCGATAGCCCTAAAATTGGAACCGGTTGGAGCTAAGACTAGTAAGTCTTCTGTTCACCTGGGTCTTCAATAGAAAGATATTAAGAAAAGTGCCTCAGAAAAAATCTCAAAGGCTGACAGAAAGAAGGATGTGGATAAAATCAAAATGATGGGAGAGAATTTGATTGAGTCAGGGTCAGTAAAGACCTTGGATTCTCACTTTTCCAACCCTCCCAAATGATTGTACTCTCATGGAATGTAAGGGGCTTGAATAGTGGCCCTAGACAAAAAGTTGTTTGGGATTTGATTAGGAATCATTCACCTGATGTCCTTTTCTTGCAAGAAACTAAACTTTCAACAAAGAGTATGATGGGTCTTGTGCCAAAGCTGTGGGGGCGAGGTCAGTGTCAGTGTGTTGGGGTAGCTGGTTCCTCAGGAGGGGTGGCCTGTCTTTGGAACCCTTTAAGGCTCTACCCTGTCTGGTGGGCCACCTCCAAATCCTTGTTATCTGGGGTGCTATCTAGTCTCGAGACTGGGGAAGTCATCTTGTTTTCAAATATCTATGCTCCCACTTATCTTCAGGGTAAGAAAAACTTATGGTCTCATGTTGCTGGTATGCGAAGGTTGGCCCCTTTTCATCCTTGGATTATGGCAGGAGACTTCAATGCCATTCTGGAGTTGAGTGAGAAGAAGGGGGGTGTAATGCGGTTGGAACCTTCTTCAGTCCTTTTCTAGGATAGTACCTCCCTGCTACAGCTGGTTGACATCAAGCCTAGCAATGGCTTGTTCACTTGGAACAATAGGAGGGTGGGTGAGAATTGGATTGCTGAACGGTTGGATCGCTTTTCGGTTTCCCACAACTTCTGATATTCTTGATCGGAGCAGGTCGGATCATTGGCCCATCAAGTTGGTTTCATCCTCAGCTCAGGTTACCCGCTCGCCTTCATTCAAATTTCAACTTATGTGGCTTTGAGACCCCTCTTTACAGGATCTAGTTGCGGACTGGTGGAGGAAAGGTAGGCCAGCCTTTGGCACTGCCATGTTCTCTTTTGCCAAGTAGCTGCAATTTGTTAAGCACCAGCTTAAACAGTGGAACCATCAAGGGTTTGGGAACATCTTTCATGAGAAGAAAGCTGCCCAAATTGTGTTGAATGAGATCACCAGGGAAATCAGAGAGCATGGGTTGTCGGAGGAATTGCTTAGAGAGGAAGACAAGGGTGTCAAGGTGGTTGAGGAATGGGAGATTAGGGAAGAAATTTATTGGAAGCAGAGAGCTTGCATTGATTGGCTGAAGGAGGGGGACAAGAATACGGCTTTCTTCTTCAACTCTGTGAAAGCAAGGAGACATGGAAATTTCATTTCTATTCTGGTTAATGATAGAGGTGAGCAATGCTTATCCTTGCAGGAGATGTCTAGGGAGTCCCTTCAGTTTTTCCAGTCCCTCTTTAGGGAAGAATCTCAGGGGGAAATAGTGGAGGAGAATTTGGTTCTGGCTTGCATCCCTTCTCTTGTCTCAAGGGAGATGAATGAGCAACTTTTGCATCCTATCTTGATGGAAGAACTTGAGAGGATTGTCTTCCATATGAGGAAAGGGAAGGCTCCTGGACCAGATGGGTTCCCGGTTGAATTCTTCCAAGAGTTATGGGATATTATTAAGCTAGATTTATTGGATGTTGTCCAAGAGTCCTAGAGAAATAAGAAAATGCTTAGGGCTTTGAATGCGACCTTCATTTCTCTAATCCCCAAGTGTGCAGGGGCCGACTAGTTAGGCCAGTTCCACCCTATCTCTCTCTGCAATGTGATTTATAAGATCATCTCTAAACTGATAGCAGACATATTGAAGAAGTGCCTAGGGAGTGTTATTTCAGAGGAGCAGAGTGGGTTTGTGGAAGGCCACCAAATTCTAGATGGGGTTGTCATTGCTATGGAGACCATTCACTCTATGGAAACCTCCAAGGAAAAGGCTATGTTTATCAAGTTGGATATGGCTAAGGCGTACGATAGATTTTGGTGGTCCTTCCTTCAGAAGATCCTCAGGGCTTTTGGTTTTGCTGATGAGTGGATCTAGTGGGTTATGAGTTGTGTTGCGTCCACCTCTATCTCGGTGCTTATCAATGGGGACCATACTGAGCTGTTCGGGGCTTCACGGGGTCTCCACCAGGGGGATCCCCTCTCCCCTTATTTATTCATTCTTCTTGCTGAGGGTCTGGGGAGGCTGATCAAGCATAATGTGGGCCTAGGTAATATTCAAGGTTGGAGTTGGGGTAATGACTTGCAGCCGTAGTCTCACTTATAGTTTGTGGATGATACAACCCTTATGGGGCTAGCTCGGATCAACGAAGCTTCTAATATGTGTAAGGTCGTGGATGTTTATCTTGCAGCATCTGGCCAGTTGATTAATGAGGATAAGTTTTCTATCCTCTTTTTCAACACTCCTAAAGATATCCAAAGGAGGATTGCTTTTATTCTAAGATTCCAAATTGGCTCCCTACCCTTGACCTATTTAGGAATTCCTATCTCTCCTAGCAACCCTCCTAGGGAGTCGTGGCAGGGGATCTTGGATAAATTCCGATTGAAGGTTGATCACTGGACTCATAGATGGTTATCCTTTGCGGGGAGGGTTCAACTGATTCAGTCGGTGGTTCAGGCTCTGTCAACCTATCGATGTATGCTTCAGGTGGCTCCTAAGTGGTTCTTGAAGGGTTTGGACTCTCTGGCTAGGTAGTTCTTATGGGCAGGAAATCTCTCCTCTTCCAAGTGGAGTCTAGTCAATTGGGACCTGGTGTGTAGCCCGAAGCAATCGGGGGGCTTGGGTTAAGGCAATCTATTCTTTTTGGGGAGGCACTTGCAGCTAAATTGTACTGGAGGTGGTGTGTTGAGCAGGATCAAGGTTGGGCCAGGATTCTGGCCAACAAATATATGCAGAGGATCCCGTTGGAGGAAATCCCTAGATATCCACTTGAAGGAAAGGGCTCATCGATCTAGAACATGCTAAAGAGGGGGGCTTCTCTCATTAAGGCAGGGCTTTTTTGGATTTGCAGAAGGGGGGAAGAGGTTCTTTTCTGGAAGGACTCTTGGGATGGTTACCCTCCCATCCTTGATCAGTTTCCTAACCTTGGAAACCTGGGCCAGAGGTTTTTGGACGCAGGATGGTCAAGGGTGAGTGATTTTAAGGTTGTCTATAGGTGCGGTCAGCTAGATTTGGAGTGGTGGAAGAATCCTAATGAGTGCCCAGTGGTTGGGATGGAGGAAGAATGTGCTGAGCTACAGGGCATTTTGGCGAATAGACACTGTAGCTCTCTTAAGGGTAGGGATGGGCTTGCTTGGTCTCCAAATCCTAAGGGTGTCTTTTCTATGGCTAGTGGTTACTGGGAATCGATGAGCCGAAGACTTGAGGGAAGAGAAGTGAACTGGTGGAAACAGGTGTGGAATAATGCTTCTTGGCCGAAGTGTAACTGCTTTGCTTGGACTTTAGCTTGGAATAGGTGTCTTACTTGGGACAATATCTGCACGCGGGGATTCTTGGGGCCTTCTATCTGTGTTTTGTGTGGTAACAGAGAGGAAGATTCCTCTCATCTATTCTTCAGATGCCCTTTCTCTATGCTTATCTGGCACTATTGGTGGGTGGTGTGGAAGCATCCTTGTGTCCATGCAAATTCTCTGGTGGAATTTTGGAGCAGTTTGGGCAGACCTCCTATTCTGTCCCCCTTCATCCAATCTGTCTGGTATATTGGGCCCATCTTCATTCTGTGGTAGATCTGGCTCGAAAGGAACAAGAGGATTTTTCGTGAGGCCAAATTATTTGTTCAACAAGTTTGGAATAGGATCACTATTATGATTTGAGAGATAGTGGAAGCTAAGTGTGAGGTGAACTTCCCGCTGGGTAGAGATGAGGCAGATATTGTGAGTAGGCTTGGATTGCAGGAGCTATCTCCGACCTCTGCTTGTGTCAGGAGAGGTAGACGGGCTATTAAGAAGGTGCAAAGGGTGGGAAGGTGGATACCCCCTCAGGATGAGTTTATCAAGATTAACACTAATGGCTCATCTAGGGGTAACCCAGGCCCTGCTGGCGTAGGGGGTGTTGGCAGGAACAGTAGGGGGAAGGTTGTTTTCTTCTTTTTGGTGCATAAAGGATGGCAGTCTAATAATTTTATGGAGGGTTTAGTGATTCTTTATGCACTGGAGCGGGCTTTGGCATTGGGTTGTAGGAAGGTGATTTGTGAATCGGATTCACAAATTGTTGTTAACTTGTTGTCTGAGTAGAAGGTGAGTGGGATTCAGTGGCAATTGGCAGGGATTGTCCAACAGATTCTCCAAATTAGCTCTTTAGTGGAGCAGGTGTCCTTCATCCATATTCCTCACGAATGGAATGGAGTGGCAGACTATTTGGCCAAGTGGGCCTTGTTGGTATTTTGGTATGGTTTTGTCATTGATGTCAACACCTACTAATACACCTACTTTGGAGATCCAGCAACATTCACCAGTAAGCAAATAAACTGTGCAACAGTTACTAGTATATGGTTCGCCGGTAGGATATATTGTTCATCAGTACCTAGAATGATATGGAAGACACTTGGTAATGTCGAAGACATCATGTGGCCATTCTATTTTGAAGAAATAATCATTGGTATATTCATATTTGCATATTTGCTTTTACCAGCAAATAGGTCCAGGTTATCTAGGGTTATACCGACAGGTTTATCTTTTCCAGATCAGCATGGCATGCTATGGAGATGATTTATTATTGTTGAAAATGCATTAAGCTGACATGTTCAATCGGTTATTGCATCGGATATTATATTGTATGTAAAATGTTTTTATTGTAATATCTTGTAGAGTCGACCTACTAAAATTGGTCTTAGGGTATGGTATAAATGTAAGATCTTATTTGTAAGATCAAGTGTGGAATGTGAAAAAGAATTAAGTGAAGGTATATGCGAGATCAAGCAAGGATATACACGAAGACATCATTTGAAGGTGAAGTTAGGTTTTTGTAGAAGCATATCAGCATTACACCAGTACTAAATCAAGCATATGAAGATGCTATTTTGTGTAGTACATTCTTATTGGATTTAACCATCCAACTGTAGTCAGTGTGACTCCCATTTTGTGATTGAGCAGTGAGCTCTAGGCTGTTGGCCTTTCTGCATGTGCAGACCCCATTTATGTACACTGACTATCTGCAATAGTATCATCTGATTGTGGGTAAGGTTTCCCACCGTGGTTTTTCCCCTTACAAGGTTTCCACGTACAAATATTGGTGTCATGTGTTGTGGATGACTTTATGTTTATGTTTCATGCATTAATCCTTATCGGTATAGCAATTTACTGTTAACACTGTCTACCGGCATACTTAACTGGTTTACCGGTATTAAGCATTAAGTTGGTTAATAAGTTTTTGGTTTGAATTTATTAGACAACTGATTCACCCCCCCCCTCTCAGTTGTCTTCGGGACCTAATAGGCCTCAGATCATGAAAGTGATTGGAAAGTGGAAGGTTGGGAGCATCTCTCTGGGGACTATTGTCAGGAATTGCAGAAGATTTTCACTGAGGACATGGATGGTTTTGAAGCTGGTTGATTTGTGGTTGGGTTGGTTGTTTTCTCTGGGGCCTCGGGGCTTTGCCTTTCTATGTAATGCTTTTTTCTGATTTTCAATAAAGTTTTTACCCTTTTTATTCAAAAAAAAATAACCTCATTTTAATTAAAAAATATGTTTGTTTTTTTAAATAATATGTGTATTTGTATTTCAAATTCCATTAACTTGCTTGTAATTGACATTTTCTCCCCCCTCTTAAGTCCATTTATAATAGATCATGGTTTTAATTTAAAATTTATATCTTTAGGACCCCTCTCTTTCCCATTTATTATTTATAATTTTTAATTTAATTTAGATAGTCCATAAATATATATTATAATTTGGATTTTGAAACCATATGTTTTTATAGTTTAGCAAACACTTCAATTGGTGCTCTAAAGTTAACAAACTTGTCTTTTGTGTCTTTAGTAATAGGCTCTTTTTGTTTTATCCTTAGAAAGGGGTCTACCTCCCGAGTAGCCATTAAGGCTCGATGAGAGGGAACGACCCAAAGTGGTAACAAGCTAAAGCCAAGCTCTTCCAAGACACTATAAATAAATGTGTTTGTGACGAAAGTTGCAAGTAACGGGTGTTACATTCTTCTATAATGGTGTTATGACTCCCCATAAACCCTATAGAGCACAACCTCTATAGGCTGGGAGCAGAGATTACTTTAGTGGTGAATATTTTGTACCGACTGGGGGTGGCCATGTCGCCAGAACATTATCAATTTTTGTCAAATTCATGGCCCGATCACCATATTTTTTATGTAATTAAATATTTATATGCGAGAATTTTGCTAATACAATATACGCTGGACACGGTAAATTTTATTTTTTCGCCTACACTCTCCGAGGTTGCCTTAATAGACGACTAGAATTCGCCTATAGGCATATGAAGATTTGTTATCTAGGAGGACCCAATTCACCTAGTATTTTGTTAATGCTTGTCTCCATTCACCCCCACTTTTGCCAACTATATTTTATTTGCCAATTATTTGGATGACCCATAATCGCCTAGAAAATTACATAAGTCATGTTATAGTTACATAGGATTCGCCAGATATTTGTATACCATATAAAATTCCCACGGAATTTGCCATATAAGGATTGGTATAAATACATCCAAAGATCAGATCTATCTCTACACAATCTGGTGGGTTCTAGGCTCTGAATTCGAATCAATAGCGAAGTTTCAGACCAAGGAAAATCATTGTTGTTGATTGCATTGGCGACTGCTAGTGACCTAAAGGTGAGCAATCATATTTTTTAAGCGTTATAATATTATTCTGAATTTATCTATATCTGTTTGCACTGTTGAGTTCATTCTTATTCAGTGGGGACCCATCAGTGCCAAGTGGTCAGCCGAGAGATTCAGACCTTAGACATCTAGATTGTAGGTTGTTAGGTCCCGGAGACAACTGAGAGGGGGGGTGAATCAGTTGTCAAATAAATTCAAATAAAAAACAACTTAACCAAACTTAATGCTTAATACCGACAAACCAAACTTTATATCGGTAGACAGTTTATCAGTTAATTGTAGTATTGGTAAAGATTAATGCATGAAACAGAAAGACAATAACATCCACAACACATAACACCAATGTTTGTACATGGAAACCCTGTAAGGGAAAAACCACGATGGGAAACCTTACCCACAATCAGATGATACTACTGCAGATAGTATGTGTACACAAATGGGATCTACACATGCAGAAAGACCAAGCGACTAGAGCTCACTGCTCAAACACAAAATGGGAGTCACACTGACTACAATTGGATGGTTAAATCCAATAAAGATGTACTACTCAAAATAGCATCTTTCTATGCTGGATTCAGTACCGGTGTAGTTCTGATTGCCTTCATAAAACCTTCCTTCAACCTTCAAATGATGTCTTCCTGTATAGCTCTGCTTATTCTTGCATATACTGAATTATTCCTTCCTTCACATTCACATTCTTATCCTCTACATGATCTTACAAATAAGATCTTACATTTATACCATAACCTAAGACCAATTTTAGTAGGTCGGCTCTAAAAGATATTACAATAAAAACAATTTACAAGAAGATCAATAACCGATGCAATATCCAATTCAACATGTCAGCTTAATGCATTTACAACAATAATAAATCATCTCCAAAGCGTGTCATGTTGATCTGGAAAAGATAAGCCTTCCAGTGCATAACCTGGACCTATTTGCCGGTAACAGTAAATATGCAAACTTGAAAATACCAACAAACAAATCTCCAATACAAAGTGTCCAAATGATGTCTTCGACATAACCAAGTGTTTTCCAAGTCATTCCAAGTGCCAGTGAACAGTATATCCTGTCAGTGTACCAGATACCGGTGACTGTGCATAAAGTCACTTGCTTGTCAGTGAACAAAACCAATTCTCCAAAGTGCCAGAGTTGATAAGTGTTAATAGGTGTTGACATCAATGACAAAACCATCAAAGTGCCAAAACAGAAATGCCAAATACCAAAAACCAACAATCTCCAAAAAGAGATCATAACCAGAAATCAAAATATAGATACAGAGAGTAACAATCTCTCCCCCAATGAATAATCTCTCCCCAAAAGATAGTGTGTTTTTCCATAGATATCTCTCCCCCTTTGACATCAAATGCCAAAGCAATACAAAAACCAGATTCAAATACAAAATATCAACTAATTCAGTATACCAACTACTCCCCTTGAGAAGTAGCTCTCCTCATCAAAGCCGGAATAAAATATTTCTCTGTTAATTCTGTTGGTTGATGACAAACATCAGCTGTCTAAGTCTCTACAGATGGGGGTATGACCCCAAGGTGATCTCTGAAATATTCAAAAGTCTCCTTAGGCAGAGGTTTAGTGAAAATATCAACAATATGCTGCTCTTTAGTATTCACATAAACCAGATTTACTTCTTTTGCTTCAACATTCTCTTTCAGAAAATTTAGTTTGATAGAAACATGTTTGGTTTTAGAATGTAGTACCATATTCTTAGATATATCAATTGTTGTAGTGTTGTCATAATAGATAGTTATAGGTTCCTTGCATTTTACCTTTATGTCCTTCAACATTTGCTTAAGCCATAATACCTATGTACAGTTAGTTGTTGTTGCAACATATTCTGATTTAGCTGTTGATAAAGATGTGCAACTTTGTTTCTTACTCAACCAAGAAATTAATCTGCTTCCAAGAAAAAATGCTCCACCGGTGGTGCTTTTTCTATCATCCACATCTCCTACCCAATTTGCATCTGTGTATACACATAATTCAAAGTTTTCATCTCTAGGATACCATAAGCCAAGATTTGTAGTGCCTTGTTAGTACCTTAAAATCCTTTTTACTGCTGATTCATGATTTTCTTTAGGATTACTCTGAAATCTTGAAACAATACATACTCCATTCATTATATCAGGTCTTATTTGTGTTAAATATAGTAGGCTTCCTATCATAGATTTGTACCTAGTCGGATTAACATGTGTAGATTCATCCCTTAGTGATAATTTGTCATTTGTAGTCATAGGGGTGCTTACCAATTTAGAGTTCTCCATACCAAATTTCTTAAGTAACTCCTTCAATTACTTGGATTGACTCAAGAATATACCTTTATCAGTCTGTGAAATCTGCAATCATAAAAAGAATTTTATCTCTCCAATCATAGACATTTCAAATTCTTGTTGCATTTCAATAGAAAAGTATTTACATAATTCATCTTCACCTCCAAAGATTATATCATCAACAAAAACTTCTATAACCAAGATGTCATCATTAGTCACTTTGTAGTATAAATTGTTGTCAGCATTACCTTTAGAAAAACCAATCTTCAAGAGATATTTATCCAATCTTGCATACCAAGCTCTTAGAGCTTGCTTCAACCCATACAAAGCTTTCCTTAACCTACAAACCATATCTTTGTTATATGTTAAAGAAAATCCATCAGGTTGTTCAATGTAAACTTCTTCTTCAAGATCTCCATTTAGAAATGCACATTTAATATCCATTTGATATACTTTGTAGTTCTTGTGTGTTGCAAAAGCCAAGAATAATTTGACTGCTTCAATTATAGCTACCGGTGCAAAGGTTTCATTGTAATCAATTCCTTCTTTCTATGAATATCCCTTACACACTAGTCTTGCTTTGTCTCTAATTACCTTACCATCTTCATTAAGTTTGTTTTTGAATACCCATTTAGTTCCAACTACATTTTTGTCTTTAGGTCCAAGAACTAATGTCCATGTGTTATTCTTTTCAATTTGTTCTAATTCTTCTTCCATAGCTTTAATCCAATGTTTATCTTCACATGCCTCATTAACTGATGATGGTTCAATTTGGGAAATAAGACATACCTCTTCATTTGTCAGTCTTCCTCTTGTCATAACTCCTTGATACTTGTTCTCAATTATCTGGTCTTCAGAGTGATTCAGTCTTACATATCGGGGTGTCTTTGTTTGTTGTTATTCCTCAGTTACACTGGAATTTTTAGATGATACCGGTGTAACTTGATCTTCATTCAGTACCAGTGTGCTCAGTGTAGGCTCATTTGTCAGTATCTCTATTGCCGGTTCAGAGTCTATATACCTTGAAGTTCCTCTAAATTGTTCATCAATCTTCACATTTGTACTCTCAACAATTTTCTGCAATCTCTTGTTAAAACATCTATATGCCTTGCTCTTAGATGAATAACCAAGAAATATTCCTTCATCACTTCTAGGATCAAATTTGCTAATATAATCATCTATTCTAATATAGCATTTACTTCCAAATATTCTGAAATATTTAAGAGTAGGAGTAATACCAAACCATAGTTCATGAGGTGTCTTACCAGTTTCTCCTTTGATATGAACTTTGTTGAATGTGTAGACTGATATGCTTACTGCCTCTCTCCAATATACATGTGGTAGATTTGCTTCTGATAACATACTTCTAGCTGCATCCAAGATAGTTCTATTTTTCCTTTCTACAACTCCATTCTATTGTGGTGTCTGAAGTGTTGATAGTTGTCTTCTGATTCCATTCACTTCACAAAATGTATTAAATTCTTTAGATGTAAATTCACCTCCTTGATCTGATCTCAGACATTTGATTTTCTTACCAGTTTCATTTTCTACAATTGCCTTGAATAGTTTGAATTTTCCAAGTGCTTCTGATTTCTCTAAGAAAAGTAACCCAACACATTCTAGAATTGTCATCAATGATTAGCATGAAATATCTATCACCTTGTAAGTTTTTAGTTCTAGCTGGACCACATAAATCAGTATGAATTAAGTCAAGAGCATTATTGGATTTTTCTGGAATACTTTTAAAAGATGCTCTAACTTGCTTTCCAAATTTACGTTCCTTACATACCGGATTGTGAGGCTTAACAATCTTAGGTAAATCTCTAACTGCCTTAGCAGTACTGATTTTCACAATGCAATCAAAATTTACATGATAGAGTCTCTTATGCCATAGCCAACTTTCATCAATATGTGCAATCAAGCATGTCTTTTCACTATTATTCAAATGAAAGATATTACCTCTAGTTTGATTACCAGTTGCAATTTCCAAGCCAATTTTGTTCATAATTTTGCATTTCCCATTCTTGAATTGTAACTGGAATCCTTTCTCAACTAATTGACCAACACTTAATAGATTGTGCTTTAAACCTTCAACATAGTAGAAATTGTCAGTATTATGCTTACCATAAAGAGATATAGTACCTTTCCCTTTGATCAAACAAGCTTTATCATCTCCAAATCTTACTAGACCTCCATTATATTCCTGAAAAGTCAAGAATTTGTTTTTATCACCAGTCATATGATGTGAGCATCCTGAATCAATGATCCATTCATCCTTAACTTCAATTTTAGCTACCAGGGCCTACTCTACCAGTTGAACAGTAGGTGTCAGTCGATCTTCTGTTATAGCAACAAAGACCCATCCATTGTTTGTCTGATCCTCATCAGAATCATCAGTGACTCCTTCATTAGCAAGATAACAAGATTTATCTTTATTCTTCTTGAATTTGTATCTCTGATATTCAAGGTTACGCTTGTATGTTCTTCTAGCTTCTTCTCTCAATCTAGCATGTCTATCAGGGCATCTTGAAGCCATATGACCAATCTTATTACAATTAAAACATTTAAAGGGTGCTTTACCTTCATACTTACTTCCAACTAGACCTTTAGGCATTTTCCTTGCAAATAGTGTTTCAAGTTCTTCAAGTTCTTCATTTTCTCTCCTGCTTTCTTCAAGTTCTCTTGCATAAAAGGCTTTCCAATCAGACTTGTCAAATGATGGTGTAGATGATGTTGATGCCTTAAAAGCTAAATCTATCTTTATAGTAGCAACAAGACCAAATTCCTCAATTTCAAAAGCTGAAAGTTTTCCAATCAATGTATCCCTAGTTACTGATGTATTAGGCATTGTTCTTAATTCATTTATAGCAGTAACTTTCATTTTGTATGCCTGTGGCAATCCTCTTAAAACTTTTGAAATAATTTCATCTTCACTTAAGGTTCCTCCACAACATTTAATACCCAAAATAATTTCATTAACTCTTTCCATAAAAGCAGAATCCTTTCATCTTCTTCCATTTTCAGATTTTCATACCTAACCCGGAAGCTTTCAAGTTTTGCAATTTTGATTGTGGAATCTCCTTCATTCAATTTTTCCAAATGGTCCCAAGTAACTTTAGCAGTAGACCTATATGATAATCTCATGATTTGTTGATTTGATAATGCACTCAAAAGTGTTGCTCTTGCTTTGCAACCATTTTCCTCATCTTTAGTCAAGTTAGGTGGATTAGGCTGATTCTGAGTAGGAGAAGTATAGCCATTCTTTGTAACTTCCCATATGTCCTTTCCAATGCAATTTAGATGTGTCTCCATCCTGATCTTCCATATGCCATAGTTGGTTCCATCAAGTTTAGGACTATCCTTCCTGAAATAGTTAGAAGACATTGGATCTCCTCAAGTTGTTAAACTTCTGCAAAAAGAGGACTTAACTCTTATACCAATTGTTAGGTCCTGGAGACAACTGAGAGGGGGGGGTGAATCAGTTGTCAAATAAATTCAAATAAAAAACAACTTAACCAAATTTAATGCTTAATACCGTTAAACCAAACTTTATGCCAGTAGACAGTTTATCACTTAATTGCAGTACTGATAAAGATTAATGCATGAAACAAAAAGACAATAACATCCACAACACATAACACCAATGTTTGTACGTGGAAACTCTGTAAGGGAAAAACCATGGTGGGAAACCTTACCCACAATCAGATGATACTACTGCAGATAGTATGTGTACACAAATGAGGTTTGCACATGCAGAAAGGCCAAGCGCCTACAGCTCACTGCTCAAACACAAAATGGGAGTCACACTGACTACAATTGGATGGTTAAATCCAATAAAGATGTACTATTCAAAATAGCATCTTTCTATGCCGGATTCAGTACCGATGTAGTTCTGATTGCCTTCATAAAACCTTCCTTCAACCTTCAAATGATATATGCGTGTATAGCTCTACTTATTCTCGCATATACCGAATTATTCCTTCCTTCACATTCACATTCTTATCCTCTACATGATCTTACAAATAAGATCTTACATTTATACCATAACCTAAGACCAATTTTAATAGGTTGGCTCTAAAAGATATTACAATAAAAACAATTTACAATTAGATCAATAATCAATGCAATATCCAATTCAACATGTCAGCTTAATGCATTTACAACAATAATAAATCATCTCCAAAGTGTGTTGTGCTGATCTGGAAAAGATAAGCCTATCAGTGCATAACTTGGACCTATTTGCCGGTAACAGCAAATATGCAAACTCAAATATATCAATGAACAAATCTCCAAGACAAAGTGTCCAAACGATGTCTTCGACATAACCAAGTGTTTTCCAATTCATTCCAAGTACTGGTGAACAATATATCCTGTCGATGTACCAGATACCGGTGACTGTGCATTAAGTCACTTGCTTGTTAGTGAACATAACCAACTCTCTAAAGTGTCAGAGTTGATAAGTGTTAGTAGGTGTTGACATCAATGACAAAATCATATCAACATAACCAAAATACCAACATAGGTCATAGGGCCAATGAAACATATATTGTATTTTATGGTCTATTATTGCTTCTTCAATAAATTGATATTTTTTTTGGCAGCCTTTATTTTGTTGGAGATGTCGAAGAGGAAGAAGGGTAGGAAACCTGAATGTGGGGGAGGCTATGAGAGGCCAACAAAACGTAGAACATTTTCTTTGTACTTTGGCTTTGGAAAAGATTGTGGTGAAAATCAGGAAGGTACATCATCACAAGTACGAGTACAAAATTCACAACCTACACCGCATGTTGAAGACGATGGTGAACCTGATATCTCAGATTAGGATGATCTTGAAGAATATTATTTGGTAGATGCCCAAGTTAGCCAGAATGATATAATCAACTTGGGTGATAATGCCATTGAGAATAATGAATAGAAGGGGAAAAGAAAAGCCAGATCAAAAAAGGATCAACCACAATCAAAAAAGGATCGGGAGTGGGATATGTTAGTGAGGAATTTTCAAATTAACTGGGCATCAAAGTATCCATTCATTGAATCACTGTAGAATCCAATTGAAGGCAAGCCTCCAATAGAATGCAGGTGTAAGATTTGCACTTGGAAACATAACAAGGAAATTAGGTTGCAGCTAAAATTTGACACCATAGAAAAGCATATGGGTAAAGTTTATGAAAAACAAATGATGGGTAAAGTTGAAAAATCACTGATAAGATGGAAAAAAAGGAGGAATGTAAGCATGTGAGGAATGCCGAAGAGTATTATTTTCATGAGAAAATATAGACGAAGGCTGCTAAAGTTAAAGGTTCTATTGAAGCTAGTTTTGGAAAAGCAATGCAAATAGAACAAGGAAAAGTTTTTCAGCTAAGCGTTGTTTTTTATATTTTGAGCAGAAGGCGTGCTATGACAAATTTCCCATCAATTAGTGGTTTATTACACTTTTTGAAAGTTCCTAACTATCCTAATAGTCATTGTTTAATAAACAGTAGATGGGAATGGGCAAGTTGTCTTGCTGAGGTTGAAAAAGAAGATGTAAAGGAAAAAATAAGAGAGTCAAACTTTATTGCATTTTCTTTAGACGAAGTTACAGCAGTAGACAATACTTCATGGGTATGCATGCATTTTTATAATGTACAAAATCATGCCCACCAACCTCATGTCTACTATTTGTTTCTAAAATGAAGGAGAGTGTGACAACGGAAAATTTATTTCAACTAGTAAAGAGAAGTTTAATTGAATATGGAGGTATGGATGACATGACGGTTGCCAAAAAATTGGTGTGTGTTGGAGCAGATGGAGATTTTGTAATGCAAGGTCACAGGAATGGTCTTTGTACAGAAATTGAAACTTCATTTGCACCGTACATTACTGCAATTCACTACATGGCTAATAGAATGAATCTAGCTTTTGGAATTGTGAGCAAGTATGCTTCTGTTAAAAAAAAGAAATTTTAATCAGAGAGCTCTACTCACACTTATGTCGAAGTCCCAAGCGATTTATGGAATTTCAATACTTTGCTGATGGAATAACTGATGGGAACAAGCTTCTCAAGGATAATGATACCAAATGGATCTCTTTGGATGGTCCAGCGCATCGAGTTTTTTTAGAATATCCATCCTTGATTGGACTATTTGACACAACTCACGATGAATCAGAGCAACCAAAATTTCTCGACCTTCTTCGGAGGTTAAGTAATGTAGAGACACTCTTAACTTTAGTAGCTCTTCTACCCATGCTAGAGGAAATGAGGAATATTATGAAGGCTTCCTAGAAAATATCTCTGTATATTGCAAAATATGCTACGCTATGTAAGATGACATGCATGACCCCCGACAATCTCTATCGAAATCAACCTACACCATCTGATGAAAAATTTATTAAGTGGTGAACACTCACAGATTTGAACAATCCTGATAACTTTTTACAAATCAGTGCAAATGGGGAGGTATGTGCCAATGTACGGGGAGTTGAGATACCAATGCACACTATGCCACAGTCGACCCCGAGGAACTAGGAAAGCGCCCCAAAAAGCAACTAGCAAGAGTTACAAGGGAAGATTTCTACAAGATTGTTGAGTCTTTAACTACTTTTGTGAAAAAAAATTGCCTATGATCTTTCCTCACAAATTAGAAGTAGATTCCCTCCTAACAACCTACTCGAAGCCATGTCAATTGTGTTTCCTCAATATTGGAGCCTCAACAGAGCAACTAATTTTCGAAGTAAACTATTGACTTTGATAAAACAATTTTGCATATCCAGAGAATTCAATGGAGTAACTATGAATGGAATATTAGATAAAACTCATCTTAGAGAGCAATCATCTCATTTTGCATACACTATGAGAGAACAATATGGCAAAATGGATAACCCCCGCAAAGAGGGATCAGTAACAAGGCTTTGGAAATATATAGCTGAGAACGAAGTGTTGCGTGACTCAATGCCAGAATATTTGAAGCTTGTTGATTTATGTCTTACCATGATATTGGGTTCGGTGGAAGATGAGAGAGTTTTCAGTGCTTTGGGGTTCCTAAAATCAAAGCTAAGAAACAAACCAGACAAAAATTTGGAAAATTGCTTGAGGCTCTATACATCTAGGTATGATGTCCACACTTTTCCTTACGATAGGGCACTACAAATCTGGAGGTCCAAATGTGAAAGAAGAGGTTTGGGCAACACTTCAAACCAAAGTGCCAGTGGGACTATTGACTCATGTACAGGACCTACTGGTAGCATTGAGATGTAGTTCAACGAAGGTATGCAGACTCAGAGTGAAGAAAACACAAACAAGAATCAAGAAAGCTCTGAATTTGATGAGGATGAATGGCAATTGTAAGATATTGGTATTTATTAATCTTATTACTATATCTCATCATTCATATTACAAAAGAATATTATTATGGTTGATAACTTGATGATATTTTATGAGTCTGTTAACTTTTTGCAATCATAATTTAATATTGATTTGTTATTGTATTTTTCAACTTTCTATTTCTAGATTTAAAATAGCATAATAAAAGACCATAATGTGTTTATTGATATAGAGATGTTTATTTAGACATGTTGAGAACTTAGATTTTCATTAATTCTTTCAAAATAGAGCCATATGATACAATTCATTCAATACACCACTCTATGTGATTCTCCATGCAAAAGTCAATACAAAGTTTCAAAACCCTATGCGAATGACCCTGAATTCCCTTTTATAGAAACAAGAGAGCAACAACTTCAGGTCGATTTGCAACATGTGAAGACTCAACATCCAAATCAATTACTAAGGCACTAAACATGAAATATATCATCCCAACTACCATCAGTATCACAAACTTAGCACAAATTTACATGGCCATCACAGGTCGGATTAGCAATTTAACAACTGCTACATGTCTGATGTCTCCTATTAAAAAAATAGAATTCAAAATTAAATATTAATTAAAGCCATGACAAATTAAATATAGATAAAGCAATGCCCAAAACCTAGTAATCAAAAATAGAGAAATGCATAAATGTTAAAACTTGGGAGAATTTGAGAATACAAATTTACAGGTTGAACGTTTGCATTGTGCATCATAGATTCATAGGATGGATTAGCAATAGCAAGTGCTGGTTTTTTCCTATTCATAAAACAAATTTATTTCAAGCGATACCAAATTCCAAACAAAAAAAATATAAAACCTTGAAATTAAGAGTAAAAGTAGAAAATTGTGCAATACATACTATGATTCTTGAGATTTTTGTGTCAGTTTTTGTAGGGTGCTCCACTCTTCGTCTGATGGAAGGTCAATATTCTTTAAACCATTGAAAGTCAACTGCAACTTCGTCAACAATCCATATTTAGAAGAATGACTTGGCATCACTATTTCATCCAATACCACATTCAGAGTTGTAAATGGTTTGATGAATTCCAGAAAGCTTTGGGGAGTTGTGTTCTTAGGAAGCAAGTCTAAATTAGACTTCATTTTTATCTCCATGTTTTTTTTTGTAAGCTTCTTTTCCAATGAATTTATTTGATGGGTCAACGGTCTTAGGCAAACCAAGTTTAATCAAAGTAGTTGTATTTTATTGCAGCTTCAAAATATTTTTGCCACATTTATCCATAACTTCTTATGTTTCCCTTAGTTTCTAGCATTTTTGAAGGATAGATGATGTCTTAACTATGACGTCAATGCGATTGTTAATTCTCTTGGATGCCAAATAGTTGTCACTGGTACTATAGACTACTTGCAAAATTTGTTTTGCCATATCCTCTTTTGAATAAACATGTATGCTCTTCTCAATGTGCCCTTTGATTTTCATATAAATTAATCTCAGACTTTCATTCAAATCAAACCATTCATACAACTTGTCACTCCTCTGCATTATTTGCCCCCAAATATTTTCTTGTATATACTTTGTTGTATTTTTCATATTATCTTTCAATCTATCCTCTGAAGTTTTAATTTTATCATTTGCATTGTGCAAGTCTTCTTTCATTTGTGCATATTTTTTTCTTTCTTCCTTTACTTCCTCTTCCAAATGTTTTTCTTTTTCCTTCTCATGATCCAATAGATTTTGTATTTTTCTTATTCGGCAGTAGCAGACTCATAACTTTTGTATAATTTTTCTAAACTAGATCTTTCCTCATCAATTTTTTATTGCTTTTAGCCATTTTTTCACCCAGGTCCTTCAAATTTGCATCGATCTTTTCCTGCTCTATGATTTCTACTGCAAAGCCCGAATTTTTTATCCTTTTCTGTAAATCATTGCACCTATTATCTGTTGCTTTCCTCTTTGATTTTTTCATTTGCCAGGTCTACCTGTAACTTTTCTATTTGTTTCTCTAGTTTATTTTTATTCTCTCCACCTTTAGTAGTGAAGTGTACACCACTTCGTTAGTCCTTTTTGAGACACTAATTTTGTCCACATTTTGTACTTTGGAAAAATCCATTTGGAGGGTGCTAACTTGAAATTCAGAGGGATTTATCTAACAGTGTGGTGGATTTTTATCTTTAGTTGGGGGCATAACAACCATGAACTCCATCATATCTTTGTGTGGGTCATATGTTGGAAATACCATGTTCCTTGCAAGTTGTTCCTCTAAAACTTCAGTCAGGGCAACCCTATGCAATGCTCTCTTTTTTTCTTTATTTTCATTTATTGTGTGTTCAAATTTTTCATAGTAATCATGAAATTGAAAATCTAGGCTTGCTGAAGCAATTGAATGTTTGAAAGGTGAAATAGCAGAGGCTCCAGTTCCACCTATTCCCGTGGTTTTAACTAATATTACAAGTACCAACAACCATTCTTGATCCTATCCCACTGTCACTTGCATGTGTAGTTTTTATAGTCTTTTGAGGAGTCTATTCTGAAGCTGCAAATGATAGATTAGTAGTGTCAGTGGCACTTGATATAGGATTCTGAATAGTATGAGTATCTACCACTAGTGGCCTCTTGCAAGAGATATTTTTTTGTTTCACTTGTCCAACACCAAGACAACTAGTATCAGTAGTAGTACCCATGCCAACCCCACTAATCGCAGTGGCACTTGACTGAACACTAATAGGAATGCTATCCCCAGTTTCCCCACTAGTGGCAGTGGCACTTGATTCACCACCAATGGGAATACCATGATGTGGTGGTGGTTGTGGATTTGAACCTGTAACAAATGTAGGTGGACCCTGAGGGTAATGAGTAGTACCTTTTTGTGATGAATTTGACGAATCAAGTCCAATGATTGGTGTAACGGGAGCTTTTAATTAGTTGTACCTCAAGTGGATACCAAATGCTTTCTCCTCTAGGACCTAGACCACCACCTTCAAAACCCATTTTTTCCACAACGTTTGCCCCTTTGCTATATTTTTCTTTCATGGACTCATTTACTCCACCTAATATTTTAGGGACTGTAGTAGTTTTTGGATTGGGCTCAACCTCATACTCATTTTCATATTCACTCATGTCATATGGTGTTGTGGGATGCTCCACATTCCGCAATTTTCTAAACTCTTCATCCTCGTCGATGGACTCAAATTCTGCACTGGTCTTTGGTTCACTGAGATTCTTCCTCATAGTCCAAAAATGATTTATTTTGGTTTGAGTCCAATAACCATCTTTACATTCTTGCAAAATTGTTTTGGGAATAGATTTGTTAGATGGATTAGTATATTTTTGGTAGAAATTGTAGGACCTCCTATTTTGGATGCCCTCCTCTGTTGTCCTCTGTGTGTGCAATGCCATAATTTGTGATGACAATTCTTCTATTGAAATTTTATTGTCAGTGACAATTTTCTCCATCTCTTTTTTTTAACTCGTCCCAGGAGTCCATGTTTCTAAGCTTTTCTAACAATGGTTTACTTTCATGTTGACATAACGCTGAAGAGTTCCCATTTTTCTTAAGCCTTGCTTGAACTACACCAATTGGATCATATTGCCAGAGATCCTCATCACCAAAGCTAAAAATTGTCAAAAAATCATGTGCCACATTGAATGCTTTTCTCTCAAATGTGAACCCTCCACATGAGAAAGGCAAGGAAGGAAATATGCTCTTCTTTTGCTGACCATGGAAGTGCCTATCCATCCTCTCCAACTGTAGTACATATTCCAATGCAAATACCCTCTCAGTCACATGTATTGGAAGTCTATAGGGTTTCACTGTTGATCCGTAAAACCTTAACACAGTGTATTCTTCCATAAAGAACCAATCAGCCACTTGTATTTGACTTCTGAGTTGAATGCAATCTCTACAAGACACGGGCAATCTAGGCATTGGATTTTTTGTAATTTCATTATACATTGGTGCCAAAAAGAAGTCTACAAAATGGTTGGAGTTCTTTCTATTATCATGCATCCTTATCTTTGGTGTCCATTCATATATTGGACACTCTATTCTGTTCTGAGTCTTCTCATCAATCTTATAGTTCACAATGTGAAGATTGTTGGTCTCAAATATTGTATGATACTTAGATAGAAGAAGATAGCACAAGTAGGATGAGAACCTAAATGTCTTACAGGAACCTTTTTTTATCATTTGTAGTTTTTTTTGCATGGATTGAACAACGTGCTCAACAAAATTATATCTTATTGGTTGACTTACACAATGGATAGTAAAAATCATTTAAAGAAGGCTAGCACCCACTTCCCTATCATTTTCCAATCCCAGGCAAAATGTCAACAAGGAAATAGTATCCCAAACCCATGGAACAAAAATGTTACAACCATAAGGAGGCTTATGATTCCGATCCAACGGAGTACCACACATTATTAGATATCTAATAAATGAATCTCTATTATTTGGATCGAGACTCTCATAATTCTCTGCCAGCTTTCCTAGGTCAATGTGGATATTTGAGTTTTGTGCTTCAAACTTTAGGTTCAACAAACGAGCTAATTCTCCCACGTTTATGGATAGAATTTCCTCTTTTATATTTTTATTGACAATTTTTTATTTATTTTTTATCTTCATCATAATTTTCGGCGCAAACCATGACAAATTCAGGGAAAGGGAATACTTTAGGTAACACCATGCTTTCCAATCCAGCATCCCACGATGTGATTTTATTTATTCTTTGTTTTAACATTGTGTTGAAAACAATAAATTTTGCCATGCTTGGATCTGTCACATTATTAGACAATGCATATCCAATATCTATGATACGTTTTTCACCATGGATAGCAGGGTCATAAATATCATGGTATTCATCAACGAAACCTGGTGTTTTAACCAGTTCGGTTAGGTCTATTTTTTTTCACTTGGCTTCCCATTGAACTACTGCTTCCTCGTTTCCCCATCGTTGTTATTGTTAATAATTCAAAATAATGCTAGATACAAGCCTGAAAATTCTAACCCTCAAATTGAGCCACGAGATTAAAAATAGTTAAAAATGTGGGATGTAGGTGTTCTAGATTTTACCCGATATTTCTATTTCACTAGATTGGCGTAGACAAACTCTGTTGCAACTTGAATTCCTCAATCTAGTAGTTGTTTCTAAATCTCCCTTGATTTACTTGTTTGTCCATGAAATGAAGTACGATTATAATATATGAGTGACAAAACATTGATTGCTTCATTCTAAATTCTGAGGACAGTGGGCACGTCACCAGACTCAAGTGACGAGTCACTTTTGTGGACTGTTTTTGAAGTCTTTTTAATCCTTTTCAACTTCCACCCAAAATAGAGCTTAATTATAGATAATTAAATGTAAAACGTTCTATTCCGGGAAGAGTTCTCAAAAATGTGTTTACTTCCCACATTCGGGCCGAAATCCACCCTAAGTCATTGATCTGTGCTCATCTAATGGATGATGGTATATGTTGTTAGTTGTCATGGGTCCCATGACTTTTGTCATTTTTTGAGCACATCACCACACTCGAGTCACTTTTTCAAACTATTTTTGAAGTCTTTTTAATCCTTTTCAACTTCTGTCCGAAATAGACCTTTATAGACTTAATTATAGTTAATTAGATGTAAAATGTTTAAATCCGGGCGAAGTTCTCACAAATGTGTTTACTTCCCACATTCAGGCTGAAATCCAACCTAAGTCGTTGATCTGTGCTCATCCAACGGACAATGGTGTTTGTTGTCAGTTGTCGTGGGTCCCAGGACTTTTGCCATTTTTCGGCCATGTCAACAGACACGAGTCACTTTTTGAGAATGGTTTAGAAGACTTTTTAATCCTTTTCAACTTCTGTCGAAATAGAGCTTATTAAATTTAATTAAGTATACAATTGCAAATTTAGAGTTTAACTATACTTAATTAAATGTTTATCGTTTATGGAAGTCTTTCGTTAGAAGTTTGCAAAAAATGTTTATCATTCTCACATTCCATCTGAAATACACCTTGTAGATGTATAAAAATGACCACATTCCTAAATGAATATTTTATGTTCATTTCTCTATTTAATTAAATCCAATTTAATTAAATTATCCACATTCTTCTATTTTATTGAATAAATTATTCAATTTATTTAAATAAAATTCACTATATCCATTTTAATGAATAAATCATTTTATTCAATTAAATCCCTTCTATCCACTTTTAATTAAATTCAAATTTAATTAAATAGTTATCCCAAATTAAATAAATCAAATTTATTTAATTACAACCAAATTGAATGAAAATCATTTAATTCAATTAAATCCTATTATCCCTCCATCCACTTGCAAAATCCCAAACCCCTTCCTAATCCCTTCTAGAATCTTCTAATCGCTTCTAATTAACCTAACCCTCCTCTAAATTTTGTCACATCCCTAAGCAAAGGGAAGTCACTTCTCAAAAACCTTAAAGTCTTTGATAACCATTGAAGGTTTTCAACCTTCAACCACCAAAACCCTTAAAGTCTTTGAAAACCATTGAAGGCTTTCAACCTTCAACCACTTAATCCCCAAAGTCTCCAATAACCATTAATGGTTAATTCAAACCCTCCTACATGGTTAAAACATTTGTTTTGACTCAACCTCTACCCAACCCAAGGGTCTCATCAGGCCATTAATGCTTTGACCATGATTATCTCTTAATCATTTGCACAAAGGTTTATCCTTGGATTAACTCTTAATCCAGTGGGTAAGCCTAACTTAGACTTGACCCTTAGCCTTTAGATAACCATGAGGTCTTCTCAGGCCTTTAATGCCTCCAACCCCTTCTCTCAACCCAATCCTATGTTGACACTTGTCACCATTTCATTGGTGCCAATTGTGCACATGGATCCCCAACTTTCAAACTTGGCTCTTGATTAAACCTTTCAATCCTGACCATCCATTGCCCTGTTTGTGCTATAAATAGAGCTCTCATTCCTCCATTCTTAACAATCATCTTTCAAATTTGAAGCATTACACTTATGCTCAAATTCTTTCAAGCTTTCATTTCATATATACTCATCATTTAGCCTCTCTTTAAATTAGGAAGTAGACTAAATATGCATGCTAGAGTACTTTCTTTATCAATTTAGCTCAATCATAGACTAAATATAGTATGCTAGGATAGTATTCATACTAATCTTGTCATCTTATCATTTAGTTTATTGCATTTTAGCATCATACATAGCTTACAACACATCTCATACTAAAATCAATCAAAAGCATCTCTCGTTCTCATATTTGCCATCCCTAAACCATTTTGCTTAGTGATCTGAGAGCAAAAATGTTGGTTTGAGGGACATTGTGAGATAGAGAACCATGGGACCCTCCTTGGGAAGCTGAGTAACACTACGTTACTCCATAGCTTGCATCAAGAAGTCCTGTGTGTGTGTGTGGACTAGTATTTAACTAAATTTTCACATATTAAGTTTTATTTGCCCACTTTTCCACCATACACACCTCACGTCGTTGATCTGTGCTCATCCAACGGACAATAGTATATAACTTTATAATGAATTAAATATATAATTTAAATATGTAATATCAAAACTTGCATGATATTTCATTTTTTTTAATTGATAATTTTTGTATTGTATTACTTGGAAATAAAATATTACAAATATGCAAGTATAGGTGGTATAGAAAAACCACCAAAGTTTTGCCACCGCAAAAAACACCCCCAAGGGCCAAACCCACCATTCCCAACAAAAAATAAAACCTTACTACATGCAAGAACCCCAGAATTCCAATTCGGCGTACCAAAATTCGTAGCAGACATCCCCCCATACATACAAAGTTGGGCATGGGGAGAAAACGGACATGGAACAAAAAGATACAAACAAATTAACCCAGAAATTACCTGTACTCCGGGTCATCATAGAATTCTGAGAGCCGCTTCATAGCTTGGGTGGTCTCGGGTCTCGTTCACGCTTGACCCGCCTCTACATGTGCCACTTCATGAAGGATAGTTAAAATCTCATCACACTTCATCAACCTTGCAAACAATTTAAAGTCCCTTCCACCCATGTCAAGCAAGAGCTCTACATCTTGCCTTCAAATGATCATCAGCCCATCGAATGAGTGGTAGCGGTGCCACCGGACCAGCCACCCCTGCCTCAAGAATAATTCCCACCTTCGGGACTACACGAGCACACACACTATCCAAATTTAACAGGTAGTGCCCATCAATTACAACTCTCAGGGCATTTTTTACCTTGTCCACTTCGTCCTCAAATTGGAAACCCCAAGCGGCAATCAACGAATATGCCTCCATGTTTGTCCTGTAGCGATCTGACCTACATGGACAATTTCCTCTCCCAACAACATTTTCACACTCTCGTACAATCGTTCATCCTTAAACAAGAACAAACCTTTCAGCCTCCTGTCTGTAAATCGTCTGAGAAATGGGACTAATTTCTTATCAATATGGAAGGAGAAATTGGCTTCCATGTTGCTTAAGAAACCCAAGACAATGGAAAATGCTACAAGTGTAGACAATATAATACTAAGACTTCCAATCCACCCAAGATTTAAACACCTCTCACTCAATTCTAATTTTTGACATCCAATGGCGGCGGTCATTGGCCTTAATCACAAACTTTGTCATCATTCCTCTGCATGCACTAGTTCAACCACATAATCTGTACACACAAGCTAGCATTAAAGCCGTATAATGGCTAAATGTTAACCATTCACCTTCATGACAATGATGTGCATACCATAGGTCCATAAGGCAATATCACTGCATATCCATTATCAGTTCCCGTGTGTCCCATTATACATAGGATTTCTACCACCCAAACACCACATCACCTGATGATTCATCGTCCCATTGGCCATAGCCTTTATTTCGTCTCGGTGTTCAATGTACATGTATCTAGTTAGTTGGACTTTTAATTCACTTGTTTTTCACAAGATAAACATCTTTTTTTATATATTTATAAAATTATAATCAATGATAATCAATGTACAAATAATTAATGGAATGAAATGGATTTTTTTTTATATAATAAACATAGAGGAAGAAACGTTACATAAAAAAGATTACAGTATTAAATTTATTTCCATTGTTTAACAAAATATTGAAATAATGTAGCTCATAGACATTGCGATCCTTATTGGATGCTATCACTTGTAGCCAATCCCTGACATTATGTTTTTTCAAATAATTCTTTGTCAAGTACTTCAAATATCTTTTAGAAAAGGTCGTCTTAGAAGTGACACTAAGTTTGGTCTTTAACTTTAGAGAAGAAATTAGAATAGACGTGCTATTTTTTATGGTGAAAATTAAATCTTATATCCACACAAATTAATAACTATTTAAGCTATTTCAAAACATAATGATTATGCTAAGTATCCTACCATGGCATGATGGCAGCAAAAATAAATAGAAAGCATTTTTATATCCATAAGAGGCAAACTGAAACGAACTGGAATTTGCAAAATTATCATTAATATATATGTTTCACAAATTTACAATTTTTACATAGTCCCTCAAAAAATTTAAATCCAAAATGAGTGAGTTTGTGAGGTTACGAGGAAATGGCCAAAAAAACAAAACTACTAGGGGGTCGGGGCTAGGGCACATGTAGTGGACACATTCATGGTTTACCCTAAGAATCTCGCCCTCCCTCCATATAGAATTCTTCAGACATTATAAGATGTGAGAATTCTTCAAGCCAACTGTAGTTTGGAAAGTCATCTAGGAGGAACCATTTTTAGAGAAAGTCCCTACCAATTCGTGCCCATTTCCTATGACGCATCAGCTGCTCCACATTCAGGTTCAAAAGAAACAATTGCCTAGCCATTGTTTGGTCATAAAGGAGAAGCTTGGTTAATTCATTCGCCCAAGGGATCCCCACCCCTACTTTTGCAAAGATGACAACAGTAACGTCGTCTACAAGGAAGTCTTCTTTAAACACCTTCCTTAACAACATCAACATATCCACCTTGTCTCCTCCGAGGTCCAGAAGAGACACCAAGAACTAGGACGTAACGTCCGTGTTAACACGATATCTATTTTCATTACACAAAAACTCTCTACCCAACACCATCCTCACAGCCTCATTAGTGAACATCCTAACCTCCTTACAGACTGATTGGAAGGTTGGGTCTCTAACAGAGCCCAAAAATGCCCTCTGGTCCTCCGTAGAAATGCTTCTCAAGTGGATAGGACTGTCCATCTTGAGAAATCAGAAAACCAAATTATATAGCCTAAGCCTATAGACCTAAACCAGAGGTAGAATTTAAATATCGTGAGCTCCAACTCTTTATCTACCAAAGGCTAATTGAAGATGAAAGAAGTAGAGGTCGTATATAAATAACTGAAGCTCTTGATTGTAATAATTTCTTCTCTAACCGTATTAATTCCTTTAAATTTTCTTAAATCTTTCGTATATCTCTGCAAATCTTTCTCATAATTGCACTAGTATGCAAAATTGGAAACAACTATAAACCAGAACCAATTACCATATTGGAAGTCGTGAGGATAGAGTGGATTGCAGTTAGTGACTAGACATATATTAAATGACCAACATTATCAATAGTGACATTTGATACGTGTCTATTGAATACAATTCCATTCTGGGCACTTTTTGGAGAACTACGTTGGGCAGAAATAAAACTTCAACCATTGATCTACGATCATCGAACAGTTTAAAATCATCGATAGATTTTAGGTACATGTCACGTGTCAAATAGGCTGCACTTATCGATACATCATGCAAAGTTTGGACTCAATGTGATGTACTAATGTGATGTGATGTGCCTTGTCTGTTAATGGCAATGAATTCATGAAATCGCCAGTAAAATATATATTTTTCCATAAATAATGAAATATTAGCCAAACAAATTAGCGGTAGATAAATATTGCCAATACACTTAAATAATTTTTCCTTCGGAGTAAAAAATTTCTCCCATACAATTATATATTTGTTCCTTTAAACAAAAAATATTCGCCTCCTACAATATATATTTTCCGCATAGATCAAGGTATTATTTGCCAGAATTTTATGGAATTATCATACCCTAGAAAAAAATCGCCAATACAAATTAATTTTTTTTCCTACTTTGGAAAAAAAATTCGCCATCAATATGAAAATTCTCCCCCCAAAATAACGCCTGAATCACTAGGATTTTACAATTTTTCCTGGGGAGTGGTTTCTTAAAGTTATCCCTAGTTGAGAGGCCTTCCATTTAATGGAGCGTAACACACTGTTGATTATAGCCACCCGAACGGATGCCCTTACTAGACACCTTTTGTGTTAGAAAAAAACCTTCTAGTTGTTGGCCCAGGAGGTCGGACCTCTGAAGTGGCTCACATTCTTGCAGTTCTTAGTAGACATACAAAGTTCGCCATGGGGAGTTTTTGTGGGGACTGGTGTTTGGCTGCCCTGAAGAAGTGAGTGTCATGGAGGGGAGCCAGTGGGGTCAAGCACCTAAGTATCCGCTCTGAATTACATAGCTTGGGGTAACCCCCCAAGTGAGATTCAACAACTATTGTCTCGTCCAACCCTAGGATTTGTGCTTGCGTGATCAAAAAAATCAAACACTTTCAAACAAACATTGTGCCTTCTTTGTTTTCAAGTGTATGCAAAAATATTGCACATTATACTTGAGTCCCCTTAAAACCTATATTATGTTATACTAGGACCTATTATTTGATATTAAGACCTATTATATGCAATAATACCTATCTTAAATATGACATAATAGAATCTATTATGACATAATAGAATCTATTATGACATAATAGAATCTATTATGACATAATAGGTCTTATTGTGACTTAATAACATGACCATGTATACAAAATCATTTCACATTATATACTTGAGTCTGGGCCTTAAGACCTATATTTATGAGATATTAGGGCCTATTATGTACATGTGATAAATTAATGACCTATTATCGCATAATTTAGGTCCTAATATCACATACATAATAGGTCCTAATATTTGCATAATATAGGTCTTAAGGGGAGTCAAGTATAATGTGAAATGTTTTTGCATACGTGGTCATGTATTAAGTCATAATTAATAAGACCTGTTATGTCATAATAGGTTCTAACTTATATCTAACATACATGCATGAAATATAAAGTATAAAGTATAATCTAACATACATGCATAAAGTATAATAGGTTCTAACTTATATTTAACAAACTGTATAAAGTATAATCTAACATACATGCATGAAATATATAATCTGATCAAACACAAACTATATAAAGTATAATCTAGAAACTTCATACATGCATGAATATATAATATGAAAGTCTAAAATGTACATATATAAAAAGATAAACAAATGAGCTATAAAGTCCAACAAGTCAACATGCATCATGTCAGCCACGAACAAAGTGACAATCCGAGGGAGAATCTTGGTGAGAGTTTGGATGTCCAATAGACCCCCGCAAAAGTAGAATTTATTTAAATATTAAATATAGATCTCTACACATATACATATGTACATATTTTTAAATATAATCAAATCCAACTAGTTAAATTTAAATTAAAATATAAATTGTAAAGCACATGTACATGTACATATATACAAAAACCCATAACTAACCTGACCACTAACAGACTGTGTAGCGTCGAAAGAATCTCTCCTACGCACACACTCAGAGCTCAAGCTAGGAGTGACATGAGCTAACTGTTATACATATGTATACATGTATTTTAGGATTAGTCCAGGATCAATTTAAATGATCTACAAGTTAACTTGTATTATTTATTAAATGATCTATATAGATTTATCATACATTACATCATATACATCTTTTAAAAATTTAAAAGTACACGTACATACCTGTGTATCAGGAGTAGGTTGTATAGTCTAATCATGTCCTGTGATCATATCAACCACATTACTCGTGCCTACATATCTCTCTCTGGCTGTACGTATGACTCAGGAGTGTAAGGGGCTAAGTAGATGACTAGGCGTCATGGATGAAGTGTCTAACTGTAGTAGCATATCCATAAACCCAATATGGCTCAAACCTCACAGCTACTCCTCAAATGAATCCAAGCCCTCATCTATGATATGGACCTGATCAATTCGTATCTCCTCCTCTGTAGCAACAGAGTGATCTGTAGGTGGGTCAGTACCCGAAGCATGCGTAGAGTGATGAGAATGTTGTGACTGCCTCACGGTATGCATCGATGCAGTGGTAGCTTGCCCGTCTCTAAGAATATCCTCTCTAACAGTAGCCAATGGTATCCCAAGTCAAGATGAAATAAAACAGTAAGAATGTAGCATGTCCTTACCTAAATACTACGACATCTATACATGTCTACCACCTCCTACTATAGTTTCTACCTCATCTGGGGAGGGGATGCCAATAGTAATGTACTGATCATCTGAATCTGAAGTCACCCCATGACTAGAAGATGCATGATCTGTGGATGATCTTTAACGTGGTCTGCTCATCATATAATTACCCAGCCTGTCAGATGATATGGTGGCTACTATTGATGCAATCTGTCCAATCCTATCAATTCCTTCTCTCTAAGAAGCAATCACAATGTGATTTGCTATGGGGGCGAGGGCTGGGACTACTGCCGGAAATCTCTCGCAAACAAGGCCCCTGTGTCTAGGCGGAGTTCTATCATGCCTACGATATGTATCTCTATCAGCAATCTTGCCCCTCCCTTGTCCATAATATGCTAGAATATCAAGGTAGTTTGGTTTCATCTAACAATGAACCTCAACAAATACCTGTTGTGCAAAGTATAATGGTATCTAGTCGTTATTAGGATAATGACCATAGGTAGCTAAGAAGTGTGGGTAAATCAACAATGCAACCTGTGGATCAATACATCTCGTGACCTGATATCCTCTCATCTTACTCTTTTCCTGATACTAAGGAAAACATCTCTCCTTGATGGTCTCCTTCGAGACTACCCTCACCACATTAGCAAAAGAATCACGACCCCTCACCTCACTCCTCAATTGTCTATAAATATCAACTATAACCTCGGGTGAAAATGAGGTGTGACTAACTAGGCGGTCCCTCAATGTCCGCAAACTATCAAAAATGGATTCGCATGTACTCTTATACATGCCATCAGTCTGCGGGTCATCTAATATGACCCTCAACCTCTGTAACTCACTGTCACTGTAGTAAAAAATGGTATCAATATCAGGTAACAGGGGATCCTGGTGTGGAGGATCTATATCATCGTGTGGCTCCTGATTAGGAGCCTGTGCAGGTAGATCCTAATCAGGTACATGATCATGGACTGGATCTTGGGATGCCATCTATCTAGGTAGGTCATAAAGTTACAATAAATATGTAAGCACACACACATGAAGTGCATTCAATTTAAAACATTAAAAATTAAAATCAGTTAAATTCTAGAGAGAGAGAGAGAGAGCGTTAATCTTGAGCTCATTAAAAATTAAGATGTACACATGTGAAGTTCTCGCATAATTCATAGATATATATACATGAAGTTCTCGCATAATTTAAATTTTTAAATAAATAATTTTAAAGCTCGAGCGAGAGGGAGATAATTAAAAATATATAAATTTATCTAAATAGAGATCGCATGTACATACATTTTAAATTATTAAAACATTAATGAGAGAGAGAGGGAGATCATTTTCATGAGAGAGAGAGAACATTAATTTCACAGAGAGAGAGAGATCATTAAAGATATATATACATCATGTACTAAATTAAAACATATATAAATTTATCTATATAGATCACGTACATACATTTTAAATTATTGAAACATTAGTGAGAGATCATTTAAATCATAGCATCTAGAGAGATATAACAGTAATTTCAGAGAGAGAGAGATCATTAAAGATATATACATACAATTACTAAATTAAAACATATATAAATTTATCTATATAGATCGCATACATACATTTTAAATTATTAAAACATTAATTCAAGAGAGAGGGAGATCATTTTCATGACAAAGAGAGATAACATTAATTTCAAAGAGAGAGAGATCATTAAAGATATATACATCATGTACTAAATTAAAACACATGCCAACTGAGCAAATTAAGGGAAGAGAGATTTTATAAGGGGTCATATTCAGTTCTAAGAAGTCGTGCATGTGTTAGAACACATACGTGACCCCTTAGGACAAGATATTCTTGACCCCTTAGGACACTAATGTATGTGATCTTAAGGGACCAATATGTCATACACACTAGGATTTTATAAGGGGTCTTATGCGGTTCTAAGGGGTCACGCATGTGTTAGAACACACATGTGACCTCTTAGGACCACATATGACCCCTTAGGACACTATGTGATCCTAAGGGGAATGTCGTATGTATACTAGGATGTTATAAGGGGTCATATGTGGTCCTAAGGGGTCACGCATGTGTGACCCCTTAGGACCACATATTCTTGACCCCTTAGAACACTTTAATATATGTGATCTTAAGGGACCGTATGTCGTACACACTAGGATGTTATAAGGGGTCATATGTGGTCCTAAGGGGTCACGCATGTGTTAGAACACATGCGTGGCCCCTTAGGACCACATATTCAACACCTTAGGACACTGTACATGTGATCTTAAGGGATCGTATGTCATAGACACTAGGATATTATAAGGGGTCATATGTGGTCCTAAGGGGTCATGCATGTACAGTGTTATAACACACATGCATGACCCCTTATGACTTTTAGTGCATGATAGCCTTGGTAAGATAAATGATTGAATGAGAGATAAATGAAGTCTCTCATTCAAACATTTATTATCGTGAGGGGGCAATATCAAGTGATGTATTGATCCGCCATGTCCAAAAGACATGGTCGGTCAAGGCATCACTTGACCGTACCCAACCCACTACATATACCAAATGAAATGTGTGAGAATGGACATTGAAATAAAAATGCTTCTCCTCTCCTACAACATAAAAGAAGATAATCAAATTTATACAACAATTTAGTGATAGATAATACATAGAACAAGATAAATTTTAATTCTGATCCACAAAATTAACATGGTATCAGAGCCAGGTTTACTTCTATAAAGCCTAACCGCCTGAAGGAAGATCCGATTAAGATCATATTGATATCTCCTTGAAAGTCTCGAATATGGCCACATTGCAAGAACATGTCCTCTCAAACTTAAACTACAAGCGTCCCTTGCTGAAGTCAGAAATTCAGACGTATGTTCAAAAAAATATGTTCTCTAGAAGAAACTCAAAATACCTTGTGATTGAGAGGGAGCTTACTAATCAAGATTGAGCACTTCTGAGGTAAAAATTGTAAATATTGATTATTATTATTAATACTAATAATTATTTTATGGGCCCTGTGTAAATCCTAAGGAAGTGACGACTTCCAAATGATTTCCACTTGTATTTTTGAGGTTATTGGAAGGTGACGATCTTACAATAACTCAAGATTGTGGATAGAATCACGACTGAGGAAATCCACGTAAGAGCTTGTGGATAGAATCGCTAACTGAGGCAATCCACACAAGAGCTCATGGATAGAATCGCCAACTGAGGCAATCCACGTAAGAGCTCATGGATAGAATCGCCGACTGAGGCAATTCACGTGAGAGCTCATGGATAGAATCGCCGATTGAGGCAATCCACACAAAACCTTGTGGATAGAATCACCGACTGAGGCAATCCACACAAGAGCTTATGGATAGAATCGTAAAACAGAGGCAATCCACTCAAGATTTTGTGAATAGAATCGCCGACAGAGGCAATTCACATCTTGAAACTATGGCCCCAAGATAAGCATCATACGATTTATGAATATTGCTCCCAATACATTTTACATTTATCTAACCTAGCTAAGAGGGAGTGTTAATGCATGATAGCCTCGGTAAGATAAATGATTGAATGAGAGATAAATGAACTCTCTCATTCAAACATTTATTATCATGAGGGGGCACGATCAAGTGATGTCTTGATCGGCCATGTCCAAAAGACATGGCCGATCAAGGCATTGCTTGACCGTACCCAACCCACTACATATACCAAATGAAATGTGTGAGAATGGACATTAAATTAAAAATGCTTCTCCTCTCCTGCAACATAAAAGAAGACAATCAGATTTATACAACAATTCAGTGATAGATAATACATAAAACAAGATAATTCTGATCCACAAAATTAACAATGACCACATATGACCCCTTCTAGGACACTATGTGATCCTAAGGGGTAGATGTTGTATACAATAGGATGTTATAAGGGGTCATATGTGGTCCTAACGAGTCACACATGCGTGGCCCCTTAGGACACTATGTGATGGACTAAGGGGTATGTCGTTCACACTAGGATTTTATAAGGGGTTATATGTGGTTCTAAGGGGTCACACATGTGTTAGAACACATGTGTGACCCCTTAGGACCACATATGACCCCTTAGGACACTATGTGATCCTAAAGGGTATGTCGTATGCACTAGGATGTTATAAAGGGTCATATGTGGTCCTAAGGGGTCACACATTTGTTAACACATGTGTGACCCCTTAGGACCACATATGACCCCTTAGGACACTATGTGATGGACTAAAATTCTGTCTACACAACACCCATATTATATCATTGATCATATTTTTTAATTAATTAATAATTAAAATAGAGCATATGTTTATTTTTCAATTAATTATTGAATATGATCAATGGTACTATATGGGTGCTGGATAGACGTTGCCATGGACTAAGGGGTATGTCATACACACTAGGATTTTATAAGGGGTCACATGCAGTCCTAAGGGGTCACAAATGTGTTATGTGTGACCCCTTAGGACCACATATGATCCCTTAGGGTCCACTATGTGATCCTCTATGGTCCTAAGGGGACATATAGTGTCGTCAGGGGTATATGTGGTCTTAAGGGGTCCTAAGGGGTCATTTTGTGTGTGTAATAGGATGTGAAAAGGGGTCATAGAGGTTTTATTTTGTCTAATTTGTTTAAATTTGTTATCTAAGTTTTATAATGTCTTTTTAAATTTAAATGAATCATTTAATTTTTCTAACGTTTTAATTTATTATATTTAGTTTTGTAACATTTTTCTAATTTTTCATTTTGCTAATGTTTTTCTTAACGTTTTTCTAAGTTTTAATTTACTACCTTAGTTTTCTAAGTTTTTCATAACATTTTTTAAAAAGTTGAAAAAAAAATACATATACAATTATTTAATTTTAAAAACAAATTGACGTTAAATCAAAATATTAAATTTTCAAACATTTTTTTAAAATGCTAAAAAACAATAAATATACAATTATATAATTAAAAAAATAAATTAACAAACAAATTATTTATTAATTTTTAAATAAATTTAATAAAAAAAAACATTATTAAACAAAAAAAGGTTATTTTGTGCACCTGAAATAATGTAGGTCGAAAGCTGAAAGGTGAGAAGCGTTGGTTGCTGCTGACAAGGCACAGTGACGTGGTGTTGACATCGGGTTCGCTCTAACCCCCTCTAGACACAGAAAATTCCAAACTTGAATAACAAACTGTCATTTTCGGTTTTTATAGCAATTTGAAAAGAAAAAATTTAAATGGGTTCGATCGAACTGGGGGTTCGATCAAACCTGTTAAAAATAAATATTTTAATGGGTTCAATCAAACCCCCAAACCCACCTAGGGTTCGATCAAACCCATTTAAATATTTATTAGGGGAGACTTCCAGAACATTTTCCATGGTTTCCGGTGCCCTCTCTTCCACAATCTCCCTTTCTTCTATTTCTGCCACACCTCTTGGGTTAGTGGAAAGTTCATTTTGTGTAGATTGGTTGAAACTTACCGTGAATCCTCCCTTTTCCATGTTCAGGTTGATGTTGACTACATTGTCTGTCTTGGGAAATATCTCGACAAGTCTTTTACAAGGGCCCTCTAACCTAGACATTGTTTTGTACCTAGCAGACCCTCTGAAAAATATAGGTTTACCTAGCAGACCCTCTGAAAAATATAGGTTTAACAACATATACTGCATTTTTAGTTCTTAATTCAATAATTTTCAGTGAGCTTCTATTTATATCCATCCTTACTTCTAAAACGACATCAAAGTATGACAATAAATCTTTTTCAAACCCAACTACTTCTTCTAGATGATTACCAATATTTCTTATTATCTCTTTATTAATCAATTCTATGTGAAGATTACGAAGCAGAATCAATCAATCTACTTTAAATGATTTAAGATTGCTAGGGTTAAAGTTAGATTGCCAATCCAAAAATGTAAAATAGTGCCCTTTATAACATGGGCCTTTACGAGACAGGAAATCATTTTTGAGTTTAACATTATAGCAATCAATGTAGAAAAAATCTTCAGGAAGGATAGCGGCACCTACCTTGTCCCTGTGTAAGTTTCTTGGAACCATCTTGCAAACAGACCAAAGTTTTTGCAATGAGACCGCATACCTTCTATGATAGAACTGCTTGTGTCCAGGGTAACCTTTTCCTCTACATTCACGATACGAAGCACTTGCATAGACAACCTATTTGGATCAGTAGGTGGAGGGGTAGGAATCCCGTTAGGAGGTGGAGCATCACGAATATGGTTTTTCCTGATATTATTTTTTTGTGTTGGCCTAATAGTAGCAGATTGAGTGCATGGAGGGGCCTGATTTTTTACCCTAGGTCTAGGGTTTTGTTGAAATTGCCTCTGATAATGGTTTTAATTTTGATGATGATTATGATTCATATTGTTAGGGGTCATTTTTAGGAAACCTCCCACATCTTTTTGCAGAGGAAGGAACCTGTTGTTGTTCGAGAGTGTTTGAGCCATGGGATCTGACCAAATATGACCAGAAATGGGTGCATGATGAGGGTTTCATTGTCCCAACGCCACTCTATTCAAGCTAGAAGAAAAATTTGGCATTTTTTAAGTAATAGGGATTACCCGCATCCCCGATATCTTCTGCCTTTTTTCTTTTCTGCACCTTTCTGTCACAATCTGCTCAGCTTTCTTGATCTTTCTATTTTTAACCAATTACCATCCTAGTTCTTCAAATTTTTGTGTGGGGCCAGCCCAAGTGATTTCTGCCAACATTCTCCCATGAGTTATGGCTCAGATTTACTGCCCTAGATTCGGATGTGTTTCGCTTTGCCAAATCGTGTTTTGTATTCCTGCATTTTTTCATATTTGCTGCGCCATAATTGTTTTTGGCAAAATGATTATTATCATACCATCATTATTTTTCTATCAATGTTATGGTATTGTAAGAGAAACCCACATACCCACCATTTCAATACATTTAATGGAGAAAGACTAAGGTTTTTGTGTGAAAGGTATTATTATTTTTTATTTTTTATTTCATACATTGTTTTCATCGAACCCAAGACCAATTGGGAGAAAATTGGGAGAAAACCCATGATCCAAGCCAACTCTGCTACTTTTTCGAGCTCTTGTTTTTTATTTCATAAATTGATCTTACGTTTTATTGAGTGATTGTTGAGTGTGAATTAGGTTCTTTCATTGAATTGTTTCTTATTTTCATAATTTACTTTTCCATCATCCAAAAGATGATATCTCCATCTTCCCGTTACTACAATGTAGCCTTCCATCCCTACCATTTTTTTCCTTACTAATATGCTAAGTGTTGATCGAAGGTTGAGATGTCCAAGTCCCTGGCACTGTCACAAAACTTGAGCCCAAACTGGATATGATGTATTAGAAGAACCACCACTATGAAATGGAGTTAAGAAAATTTGTGCAAGTCAGTATTATCAAACCTCATTACCCTACTAAAAAATAGAATTGATGCTACCTTCAAATGGAAACCTTTTAAAAATTATTCTTCTCAATAGATGAGGAGGAACATAGGATGAGTGTTTTTTAAGATTTGACATCTACGAAAATCTATTTATTCTCCATTTTTTGGTAAGAGATAAATCATTTTAATAGGGAAAAGGGAAGTTGAGTTTTGTTTGTAATAATGAGGCTTGAGTAGGACATAATGTTTTTATGAAATAGTGATTCATGGAACACCTATTATCCAATGGATGCTACCTTCAAATGGAAAACTCTTTAAAAGTATCCTTCTCAATAGATGAGGAGGAACACATGATGAGTGTTTTCCAAGATGTGACATCTACCAAAATCTATTTATTCTCCATTTTTTTATAAGAGAAATCATTTTAATAGGGAAAAGGAAAGTTGAGTTTTGTTTGTGATAATGAAGCTTGGGTAGGACATATAGATTTTATGAAATAGTGGTTCAGGGAACATCTATTATCTCTAGCATGTCCATCGGCATCTATGGGGATACACACGACACCAAAAGTCCTCTTGGTGAGGGAAAGAATGCATCACAAACATGTTAATAAAAAATAGGTTGCATAAGACAAATTAATGGAAAATTATAAGGATTAAGATCTATTTGTCTACATTTTAAGAAAGTAAAAGTCATTAGACTTTATTAATGTTGTATATTAAAATAATAAATGTATTGAACCCATTTCTTTAACATGAATACATTGTCCCTAAGGAAAATAATTGTAAGAGAAGAAATTCATTTTCACAGTAATTTATCCATTCAAAAATTTAGAATCTATATTCATAAACATGGTTCTAATTTCATAAGGATCAAGATCCATGATAGATAATATCTAGATAAGATTTTATGAAACTTCATAGCAACATGAATAGTGATTACATTAGTTTAAAACTACTTGGTAGGCACCACTCACAATTGAGACTTTAAAACATAGTAATAGAAAGAGGGCTAAGAAAAATTATCAAAAAATTAAGATTTATATATTCCAATAAAGTCACCTAATGTTAGATTTAATAAATAAATTACTTGGGAGTTAGTTTTCTATAAGTTGGTTTAAGGAGATTTTGAGTTGTATGGGAATGCAATGATTCATAAGCATTTTCCCAATACATTGCAAAATGTTATATTAATAATAAATTAACATTTTGGTGTTCCTTGTGCAACAATGAATTAACTTGGTAATATTTATGTCTGGTATCATTTTTTAACATGGTATCAAAGCACAAATGATATATGGGTGTGAATATTTAATTAATATTATTTTTTTTTAAAATCATCATGATATTAGAACATGTAATAGTTATTTCCTAATAAAGAATGCATCCTTACATTCATTGTATTGAGATAAATATTCTCAATATCATCAATCTATTGTTGAATATATGTATTTTTTGTGAAGAATTAGTTTTCATTTGATGGAATAACTACCAAAAAGGAAATGTGACTGTTGCAAGGAATTCATTGGAACATATATGGCACATTTCCCAAACTTGTAGAAAGTTGTGAAACCTCTATAAGAAGAATGTGCTAGTTGTATGGAAGACTACATGAAGAGAGGCAACACTATGTTTAGCAACAACGCGGATTATTCTTGGGTTTTCTATTGTGTATTTGAATCACATTGATCTTATGAAAATTCAAAGCAAATATGGGATGGTCTTAATTATGTATTTGGCTCACAAGATTCAAGTGCCAAGATGTCAATCAAGCAAAATAGTTTTCTCTTGAAGATGAAAGAGGGTGAAGGTATTATTCAACACATTATCACGTCCTGCTCAAAACCCCTTTCCTAAGATCCCCTTAGCCCATTTCACTTTGGACTAGGGATGGGAATCTATAATTTTAAGGTAAATTGCACTAGATTTGTGTATGTGTGTGCATGTTTATAAAGCATTGGTGACTAAAATTAATGAATATGCATACTAATTATGTTAAATATTAGATTTAATGTGTTTATAATGTTTTCAACTAGCCCTAACCTCTTATAGATGGAATTTGTGAGAATATTATTTGATTGTACACACTAGGGTGCAAGATGAATCAAATTCTATAGCTCCATTAAGAGAGACATAAATATCGCAATGCCAACCAATGTCAAAGACTTTGATGTTAACATGTTGTCTAAACTATATATTGTCAAACATGTTATCCACTATGTAACATGGTATTTAAGATAATTCATTCTTCAATACATTGAGTTTGCAAGTTGTCCAAATCTTTGCATCCAACCATAGAAACTTGTTCAGTTTCAATTTTAAGTCATAACTCATTCCAAATATGTCATATTTAGAAGTTGATTATAGTTCCAATTTGACTCCCCAGTCAATCTTAGGTAACATTATTAATAAATTTATTTATTTATTTAAAAATATACATAATATGCATAAAATAAGTATTACCTTTCTTTTAGAAAAAAGGATGAATACTTTAATTTAAATAATGGTGGTTCCATTGACCTTATGAAAAATAAAATAATATATATAGAAAGAATGTTAAAAAATGTGAGCCCTCATATAATCATACAAGATTGCAACATAAACATCAATATTCTTATTGCTCAAAGAAATAAAGAACCATACAATTCTCATGCAAATGCCACATAAATGTATGTAATAGTTTTCACATGAGTGACACTATAAGATCTAGCGCTTTTTGATGTATTGCTCGATTTTTCTCTTAAAAAAAGTAGCTTTTATAATCATAATTGTTTTCTCCAAGGGTTATCGCTCCTAAACCTCCATTTGTACGGGTCTCAACCTGATGATCCTTACACCCTCTAATTGCTCCCCTTGGAACCCCCATGGTCAATTAGTCTCCAAACCACACTACAAACAAGCCTAAATTTTGAATACCTCCTTTTATTCATTGTTGTTGAGAACAAGGTCTAACTAAACTATAGTAATAACTAATGAATGTGTTTATAAATATGAAAACATAGACTATCGAATGTGATAAAGTGATTGCACATTCAACATAAAAGTGTAAAATCAGAAATTTAAACTAGGCACCAGATTTATGTGGAGGAACTCTTTTAGGAAAAAAATCCACAAAAGAAAGAGGGAAAGTTTATTATCGATTTTCATGAAGAGATATACAATAGCACGCTTCATTACAATACTTTGTTGGTAGCACCTTGTTACATGTAACTCAATATCAAACTAATATCCCATGGCTTCAATTTATAGAAATTTGTGAGAAGGAAAACTATTCTGATAACCTAAAACAAGAAGAAAAAACCACTTGAAAATAATTAGATGATCACATAGCTTATACATGGGTGCCTAACCCAAAGCCAATCAAAATTGTAACTCCTCATATGCATTCCTCCCCAATAGATTTGACAGCTCCACAAATGGAACATGCAACAACAAGCACACTTGAGATCACCACTAAAGAAGAAATGTGAATGACAGTAGTCAATATGCATTGACATGCAAGATGCTCCCACTTTCCAAAATGGGCTTCTAAGAAGAATATTTTTCCATTGTACTTTGTAACCACCATTGTCATATGTCCACCTCTATGGAATGCAATTATGATTTACCGAGGGTTAAATATTTTGAGTCTCATGTTCTCTAAGACACTTCCAAAAAATGTGGAGATAAATGAAAATGACTTAACACCATATAAGATCTCTTCCTTGTCCTTGAAGTTCACTGAATGCTAAAATTTTCAACATCCACTAACACTGCTGATTGAAGTTCACGTTTTGAAGTTTATAGATTTCCACATAGAATATAAAATTGCATGATATAATAAATTGCAGTAATATTACCAAGAGATGCGCAGAAATAATAATAGTCCAGATGGAAGTAAATAAACCAGACCATGTAAATTGTTACAGGATACTAAAATGAAATATAGTAAATCGAACAAGCCTCTTTCCTTGCCACGACCCAGCAACCAGTAACAAGTTCTGGTTTCCAAAAGCTAAGGCTACAACAATGCTCGGCAAATACTTTATTCAAAATAGTGAGAATAAATTAAATAACTCAGGATAGAGCCTTAGTAATTAATACAGCCAATAGAAAAATCAGATAAAAATATCATTAATGTAATTCTTCAAATCAAGGAATAAATTTGCATATTCAAATAGCTTTCTCTTAATCAATCACAAATCATAAAAATATTAAAATTCATTTTGAAGATTTCAGAATTTTTTTGAAAGACTTCAATTGATTAGACCATCTGAGCTGGATGATTTCTCCCATTAAGAAGGAATCTTTCACCCCTGAAACCGATCTTCCCAAAAAGATCTGCATCCTCAAAAGGCTGAGTTGGATCAAATCCAAACAGAACCGCAAAGGTTTCAAGAAAAAGAGATAATAATAACTCAACATGTCTCCAATGAGCATCTCAATGCTCTTTTATAATACTTATGACAAACTCTTCAAATTTTTCTTCTCTCGCTTTTCATATTTCCTTTTTTTTTTAATTTTAAACTTTTTAACTTGGGATATAATAAAGTGGCCTCTTATAATTTTTCATTGACATGTAAAAGTGGTCGCTTAAACTTAGGGATTAATGACCTTATTAAATAATTAAAATATAATTTTAATTATTTAATTATATTTTTAGGCGAGATAAATTGGGGACATTACATAGACATGTCCTAATGGTTGTCACAATTCCAATAATCTCTACCTTGACAATAATTTTGCCAATACCTTCTCATGCTCATTCGTCACCTTTATTGATAGCCAAAATAATTCGATCACCACTTCAACTTCTTTAATTGTACTTAGTTTATGAAATATGTTTTGTTTCTTATGGAATTTATCAAGAGAAACTCCACCTACATCATGATCTTATCTTACAAAATGGTATTTAACCACAATATCCTTTTATTGCTTATTTTGGTCACTTATCTACTATAAATAAGCCCTAGCGGAAGCATTGTGGGCATCGAGAGTCTAGAGTGTTCATAGGTTCTAAGTGCTTCAAGTCTGAGTCAAAAGCATCTGCCATAGATAATATGCTCTATCTCTTCCATTGGAGATATCAAAAATCAGATTGACATGTGTTTATGTATCTTTGATCATATGCTTATGTATCTTTGATTTTGGGGAATAATAGCAAGAAGTCATAGCTATTCGACTGACAGCCTCTGTCGTTGTGTTTGTATCCACTAGCAATGGTATCAGAGCCTTCTTTCTACTAGAAGATTTACTGAAAGATGATCTAGCGCTTTGAAATGTTTCCTCAAAAGGGTTGTAGCTACTCTTGGTTGACAGAGATGTAGGCAGTATGTTTAAGTGGTTCTGAGACACATTGTGAACAGACTTAGTAGCTTTAGCAATTTAGGAGCTACATGTTGCATCCAGACAACTTTCCATCCTGCTGGAATATCAATAATATTGATATGTCCTCTTTGTAACTGGACTTCTCCATTCAATGTTCTAAAATAAGGCAAATTTTCTAGAATAGCAGGTTTTTTGTGTTTGTCATACTATAGAGGATTTGGAGTTGGACAGAAGCATATTTGAATTTACCAAATATGTTTAATCCATATAAAGAACTAAACACTCCCCAACAGTTTAATGAACCATATCTTGCTTCTGTACTTGACTTATCTCGAGAAACAATTGTAAGATTAAGGAAATAGGTAAAACAAGCAAAGTTCTTTGTTAACCTAGACAAACTTGACAATTTATAGGCAAGATTGTAATCTACTTGCCTCCGATCACAAAGTGTTAAGTATGATACAAGTCTAATATTTTCAGGAACTAATGACCCAACAATGACTTGAATGGCACCGAAATGAACAAAATTTACATGTTTATGTTGTCTAATATATTATATTTCTTCAACTAGGAAAATAGACACATCTTGGTTTGGAATGTTTGTTGGGGGTCATATTATAATGTGAGCTCAATAATTTTCATGTGAGGCACAACAAAATGCTTGAATGTAGACCTAGAAATAAAATTCCTTAAAGGAATTGGGTTCAAAACACTCTTCTTATAGACAGATTCTTATTTTAACTGAGGATGTTTATAAATGCTTACTTTTCGTTCAATTTTATTTTCTGAAGTATTGATTTCTGGAATATTTTCTCTAATCATCAAGTCTCCAACCATTGGTTGGATAGGTGGATTATCAAATAATCATTCCATGTTTGCTTCATTTACATGTTCAACGCCATCTTGGGTAGGACATCTCTGGAACTCAGCCATTTTATTTTAAGAGTGAGAAGTTAGGATAATCTGGAGATTTGCAGGGTTTTATGAGAGAGATAAGTGGACTTTGAGAGTCACAAATGAACCAAGAAAAAAGGGTAAATAGAGAAGAAAATTCACAATCTCAACACCAAAAGTGAAACCCTACAAAGATGAACTCTTTGTACTCTAGATAACTTCTTAAATTCTCTTTACTTGAAATGGATTGATTTGCAAGACTAATGACAATGAATGAGTTAGGCTCTGATACCATTGGGTGAACTCACAAAGTTGGTTCCCACTTTCGCCAACGAAGTTGGGAAAAGTGGGAAGTTTATTTTTTGAGAGGTTCGAGCGAAATAGGCCTGTTCGATCGAACTACCCCTCCGAGTTCGAGTGAACCGGCTTGTGGTCGTGGGTTTGCTCGAACCACGAGTGGATTTTTGGTTCGAGCAAACCCACCATAATATTATTATTTTTAGGGGTTCGCTCGAACCCCCCATTCGCTCGAACCCATTTTCAGTTAGGTTTTTTTCAAACTTTTATAAATAGCGAATGTGACAATTAAAGAGTCATTGTCAAACTTGTCTTTTTCTGTCCAGTGGGGGTTGGATCAAACCAGTCGTCAGCATCATGTCACCGAGCTTTGTCTGCAACAACTAGCATCTCTCATATTTCAGTTTTCGACCTTTATTATATCAGGTGCACAAAATAACCCTTTGTTTGGTTTAATAATTTCTTTTTTTATTAAATTAATAAATAATTTGTTTGTTAATTTATTTTTTTCATTTAATAATTGTATAGTTATTGTTTTTCGGCATTTTAGAAAAATGTTTGATAATTTATTGTTTTTCATTATTTTAGAAAAATGTTTGATAATTTAATGTTTTGACTGAAATGTGTCAATTTGTTTTTAAAATTACATAACTGTATGTATGTATTTTTTTTTCAACATTTTAAAAAATTGTTATGAAAAACATAGAAAACTAAGGTAGTAAATTAGAACTTAGAAAAACATTAGCAAAAAACAAAAATTAGAAAAATGTCACAAACCTAAATATAATAAATTAAACGTTAGAAAAATTAATAAATTTTAATTTAAAAAACATTAGAAAATTTAGATAACAAATTTAAACAAATTAGACAAAATAAATCCTCTACAATGTGACCCATTTTCACATCCTATTACACACACAACATGACCCCTTAAGACCACATATGCCCCTGATGACACTATATGTTCCCTTAGGACCATAGAGGATCACATATAACATACTAGTGTACATATGACATTCCATTTAGGATCACATAGTGTCCTAAGGGGTCATATGTGGTCCTAAGGGGTCACACATGTGTTATAACACATGTGTGACCCCTTAGAACCACATATGACCCCTTATAAAATCCTAGTGTGAATGACATATCCCTTAGTCCATCACATAGTGTCTTAAGGAGTTGTTTTTTGTTCTAAGGGGTCACGCATGCATTAACACATGCATGATTAGGTCACATATGACCCCTTATAACATCCTAGTGTACATATGACATTCCCCTTACGATCACATAGTGTCCTAAGGGGTCATATGTGGTCCTAAGGGGTCACACATGTGTTATAACACATGTGTGACCCCTTAGAACTGCATATGACCCCTTATAAAATCCTAGTGTGAACGACATACCCCTTAGTCCATCACATAGTGTCTTAAGGGGTCGTGTGTGGTCCTAAGGGGTCACGCATGCATTAACACATGTGTGACCCCTTAGTAGGTCACATATGACCCCTTATAACATCCTAGTGTACATATGACATTCCCCTTAGGATCACATAGTGTCCTAAGGGGTCATATGTGGTCCTAAGGGGTCACGCATGTGTTATAACACATGCGTGACCCCTTAGGACCACATATGACCCCTTATAAAATCCTAGTGTGAACAACAGACCCCTTAGTCCATCACATAGTGTCTCAAGGGGTCGTATGACATTCCCCTTAAGATCACATATTGTAGATTTAATAATTTTATAATCATATGGGCCCAAATTACAAAAATACAATGACCTCTATTTTCTTTAGATATGGAGTTCAATAACAAAAAAATTGTCAAAAATTTTAGAGACTTGTTGCATTCCATGTTATATATCATGTTCTTGAATTTTTTATGTATTTCAAAGATTTAAATATACATACGGTTAGATCTCTCTATCTCTCTGAAATATATGTTATCTCTAGATCTGAAATATATGTTATCTCTCTCTCTCTGAAATATTTGAATTTTTTATGTATTCTTGAAGATTTAAATTTTTGAAAATGAAAATGATCTCTCTCTCTCATGAAGATTTATATGTATAATCTCTCTCTCTCTCTCTCATGAAAATGATCTCTCTCTCTGTGCTTACATATTTGTTTTAACTTTATGACATGTACCTAGATAGATGGCATCCTAGGATATACCTTCGCAGGCTCCTGATTAGGATCCACCCGCGCAGGCTCCTGATCAGGGGCCACACATTGATGATGTTGATCCTCCATAGAAGGATCCCCCCTTGCCCGACATTGCTACTATTTTCCAGTATAATGATCGTGAGTTGCATAGGTTGAGGGCCATATTAGATGACCCTCGTACTGATGGTGTGTACAAGAGTACATGCACATCCATTTTTGATAGTTTGCGGACATTGAGGGACCTCTTAGTTTCTCACACTTCATTCTCACCTGAGGTTATAGAGGATATATATAGATAGTTGAGGAGTGAGGTGAGGGGTCCTCATTCTTTTGCTGATGTGGTGGGGGTGGTCTCAAAGGAGACCATCAAGGAGAGATGCTTTCCATAATATCAGAAGAAGAGTAAGGTGAGGGGATATCAGGTCACGAGATGTATCGACCCACAAGTTGCATCATTGATTTACCCACGCTTCTTAGCTGCCCATGGTCGTTATCCTAATAACGACCAGATACCATTATACTTTGCACAGCAGGTATTTGTTGAGGTTCATTGTCAGATGAAACCAAACTACCTTGATATTCCAGGATATTATGGACAGGGGAGGGGCAGGATTGTTGATAGAGATGCATATCATAGGCGTGATAGAGCTCCACCTAGACACAGGGACCTTGTTGGCTAGAGATTTCCTACAGTAGTCCCAGCCATGACCCCCATAGCGGATCACATTGTGATTGCTTCTTAGAGAAGCAATTGATAGGATTGGACAGACTGCATCAACAGCAGCCACCATATCTCGTGACAGGATGGGCAGATATATGATGAGTCGACCACATTTGCAATCATCCACAGATCATGCATCTTCTAGTCATGAGGAGCTTCAGATTCAGATGATCGGTATATTATTGTTGGCATCCCCTCCCCAGATGAGGTAGCAGCTATAGTCGGAGGTAGTAGACATGTACAGATGTCACAATATTTAGCCAAGGACCTACTACATGCTTACAGTTTTATTTCATCTCGACTTGGGATACCATTGGTTGATGTTAGAGAGGAGATTCTCAAAGATGGTCAGGCTACAGTGGCATCGATGCATACCCCAAGGCAGTCACAACATTCTCATAACTCTATGCATGCTCCAGGCATTGACCCACCTACAGATCACTTTGTTGATGCAGAGGAGGAGCTACGAGCTGATCGGGTCCATATCACAGATGAGGGCCGCTTGGATTCATTTGAGGAGGAGATACGAGTTGATCAAGTCCATATCACAGATGAGGGTTTGGACTCATTTGAGGAGCAGCTGAGAGATTTGAGCCATACTGGGTTTATGGACATGCTACTATAGTCAAACACTTCATCCACGATGCCCACTCATCTAGTTAGCCCCTTGCATTCCTCAGTTATACGTACAGCTAGAGAGAGATATGTAGGCACGAGTGATGTTGTTGATATGATCATGGGATAGGATCAAACTATACAGCCTACTCCAGGTGATACACAAGTATGTACATGTACATGTGCATTTAAATTTTTAGAAGATATGTATACATGTTGTAAATTTGTAGGATAAATCTATATATATATATAGATCATGTTTAATAAATAATCTAGTTCTAAGTTTTAATTTGTAGATCATTTAAATTGATTATGGACTAATCCTTAAATTGACAGTTAGCTCATGTCACTCCTTTCTTGATCTTTGAGTGTGTGCATAGGAGAGATTCTTTAGATGTTGTTAGTGGACAAGTTAGTTATGGTTTTTGGTACATATATGTACATGTATGTATACATGCACGTTACAATTTATATTTAAATTTTTATTTAACTCTACTTGGATTTGATGTACATGCACATCTAGAGAGATAGATATATTATATTTAATATTTAAATAAGTTCTACTTTTGCAGGGGTCTATTGGACATCTAGACTCTCACCGGGAGTTTCCCTCAGATGGTCGCTCAGTTCGTAGCCGACATGATCCCTGTTGATTTTCTCCAGACTTTATAGCTCATTTACATTTATCTTTTTATAGACTTTCATATTATATATATTCATGCACGTACATGAAGTTTAGATAGATTATACTTTATATCTGGTTTGTGTTTGATCAGATTATATATATTTCATGCATGTACATGGAGTTTAGACTAGATTATACTTTATACCTTGATTGTGTTTGATCAGATTATATATATATATATATATATATATATATATATATATCATGCATGTATGCAGTTTAGACTAGATTATATTCTTTAAATACCTCTGTTACATGTTTGATCAGATTGTATATTTCATGCATGTATGAAGTTTAGACTATATTATACTATATACCTCCATTGTGTTTGATTGGATTATATATATTTCCTGCATCATGTGATATGAAGTTTAGACTAGAGATTATATATTTCATGCACATGTACATGTTAGATTATATATTCCATGTGCACATGTACATACATGTTAGATTATATATGTACTTTATGTTCGATGGACTGGACTGGATTATATATATATCACGTGCACACGTTAGAAATACTTATGTGTACACTTTAAATATATATATATATATGATCAAGAATGCATATGTGTTAGAGCTAAAACTTTAAATTTTAAACTACATGTAACACGTATGTACATACAGTAGATATGCATTAAAATTTAAAAGAACGTGTTCAAACAAAAGAGTATATGGACACTCCAATGAACAATATAAAAATCATAATTGTACTAATTAATATCAAATGAACAAACTAAACTTAATAGGTCATGTACTAAATAGTTCACATGGTATGTGCTTCTAGGTATGTATATTGTAGTTAAATAGTTCACAACATGTACATGTCCTAATTCTGTATATCAATTTTACACATGTACATATTACATTCTAATTTAAATATGCATTTTTTAATTAAATTATTTTAACTAGTGGTCCTTACAAATTACATGCATTTAGAATTAGATACAGTACCTTATACATACAAATTAAACATGCATTTAAACATGTACATACTTGAATTAACTTCATACATCCTAATTTGATATAATTAAAATTTTCATGTATTTAAACTTAAAAAATATTTATCCAAGTTTCAAAACAAGTAAAGAGATCTAGAATTTATCAATTATTAATTCAATTCATGTAGGTTGAACCACATGTGTACTTTGGATTACTAAATATATATAGTTCATACTACATCAAGCTCTTCAATAACACTTAATATTTTGTCATGATCTTCACTATCTAGTCTCCACTTTTGAGACCAAGTGACTATACTGATATACCTTGTTGTCAATTTGGTATTCAGTGAAATGAATCCCATGTTGAACAATTTTAACTTGTTTGAAATATGTCCCTTTCACTACAACTGAGTTTGCATGTACATGTATATAAGAAACGTGAGAAATTAAAAATTTCCATGTAAGCGATTTGTACATACATATTCAAATCAGTTCAACCCTGTGGGAAATGACATTCCATCATTCATTTTAGATTTTGATAATTTCTTTCTCTCTTCTGTGCAATGCAATAAATAATAACTAACGCCTTCCATATTTCCATTTTCTAATATGACTGCAAAAATATCTCCTGCAATTTGACACAAGTTAATAAATTCTAAGTTACATGTCATTTTTAAGGAAATATTTACATGTATGTCATATGTACCTTTTTTAATCAATCCTGAAATATGATCATAATCACAAGAAATCAAAGGAATGTCTTCAAATTTTTAGTCCTCATTTGAATCCTCGTATGTGTCAGAAACATCTAGTGGCACCAATTTCTATTCACTAACATATCCAAGCTCTTGGTTCTTGCAATCAACATAGTTTTTGAAAATGCATTCAAAACAAAAACATGAATAATCCCTAGTGTATAATGTCCATGGGCGATTATCTGTACTCGTGACACAATGCAAAGATCATGTCCTCTCCACGCCCTTGCATCCATGCATTGATCTTCTATCCACATCTGCAAAATGTACGTGTACAAGAATGTACATGTAGATCAAGTTGTTAAATTGAAACATTTGAACTAGGAACATGTATTTTTTAAAAGATTAAAAAAAATTAAATAAAACACTAAAAGAGAACACGTACCGGTTATCTGCCAAAACACTTTATATGGAATGGGTCTATATGTCCTCGATGATGATTCCTTGGGATAATTAGGTTGCTCAAAGTTTTTCTCACACCATTCAACAACATCATGTGCATCTTCTATACGATCTCCTGTGTACTTTATTTGATGCTTTCTTAGAGCATGTTTGATACAAGCTCCTACACCATCATGTTCACCCTTTCCATGACTACTCTAAAAAAAACTCCAAACATGTGGTATTTTGTCATTTCGATGATATCTACATAGTGTATAAAATAGCCTCGAAGATTTGAATTGTGTCACACATCCATCAGACCAAACAAAATGTTTAACTATTTTTATGCCTCTATCTTTCAAATATTCAAAAAACTTCTTAAAGCAAGGTTGTACAAAAAGTGTGTCATGCTCCTTATCATCACTAATATAGAAGTGGTACTCTTTCTTAATGACACGATTTTCAAATGTACTATCAACACCATCCAAATTCATCTGTGCATGTCGATAACACACATGCACCAAAATAGTGATTTGCTTTGAAAATTAATACTCTGATTGAATCTCTTTTTGATGTGCAAAAGAGTAATTCTCTGCAAAGTCAACTACAGATAGAATAGTTCCAAGTGGGAAAGTGTCTCTTAATCTTTTAAATTGTTCTGCTTGCCACTTGGCAAAAAAACCATGGCATATGTATGGTTTTATCAACTTACAAAAAATTTCCATAAATGTTCCAATAGGTATTTCCTCTTCTACATAATCTAGCCTTGTAGTTTCCTTTCCAAATTTTGTTTCAAATTTTTTGTAATTGTAACTCTTGCAATTTACCATCTTCCTCATGTCAATATCTTCATCTCTCAAAGGCAATTTAGCCAAGTCCCCGCATGTTCCACAAGTTTCTCTTATGCAATTTATTTGACCAGTTGCATTATCATCTGATTTATCACATAAGATGGATGTTATGAATTGAATTGTTCATTTAGGAGGAGCATTTTCATAACCATCAGTATCTTCTCTAATCTTTCGAAACACCTAATAGTACAAGTTAAATTCGATGTGATAACGACAACAACAAGTTTCAAAAACTTTGTTTAACTTCACATAATATGGCTTTAACCATTCAAACATGGTTTGTCCAATCTTTATATGAGGGTTTGTTTTAGTAAACAACACATACAATTCATGTTTTGGTGTGTCTATCCAATGTTTTACATGGAGATCATAACAATCAGGATCAATCCTTTGCTTGATAACATATCTACTATTTGATGAAGGACAAGTATTATCATTCTAAAAACTTGTCACAAAGTTCCTAACAACATCTTCAATTCTATCAGAACGAGGAGCTCTACACATAATTGCCCAATTCCCTTCTAAGGTAGTATCATCCAAAATATTTCTCCTTTTAACATATTTAGATATTGTCCTTCTACTAAAACCAAACTTAGATGACAGTGAAGAGATTTGTCTTTTTTGAGGCAATCTTTCATTTACTAAAGGTGTCAACATCACTCTTCTTGAAATGGTCTTATCTATTTTTCGAGATTTTTTACCAATGTTCACCAAACCTTTCTTAACATTATCAACAATAGATTTTTGTAGCTGAGAAGTTTTCCTCTTTTGACTTGTTGTATCTATACCCAACAATTTCAATGGAACTATTAAGTCTTTATGAGTAAGTACAATTGATAGCAATTGAGCTTTTTCTAGTGTAGTATCAAGATTGTTGAAATGAGACATTATTTATTTTGCACTTTTATTCATTGACCTCCTTTTAGTATGTCTAGGTTCTTCACTGAGACGTTTCAACTCATCCACATCCATTTCAAGTAAATGATCTAAATTTTTATAAGAAATATATCTCTTCACCTGTTTCGCTAGATCCACAATATGCTCATCCATATCAGTGGTCGGAGGTAAGGAGCCTGACCCCTCTCCTTCAAAGGTCTCCATTGGTTCAACTTGGACAATCTCCTCCCTATGTTCATCAACTATATTGTGTTATTCAACAGGTTTGTTTGCCTCGACTCCTGCTTCAAAAATCCCTTCTTCTCGAGCCCGTTCTGCACATAATTTAAGAGTTGGTGTAAGGTTCAAATTAATAGATTATTCAATTAGGTTTAAGAATAGGGGTGAATTTGGCTTAAAGCTTTGTGTTAAAATTAGGGTTCAATTTGGTTTATTAAATTTAATTGCTTTCAGGACCCTAGTGTTATAACTCTAATTAAATTATTTGTTTAGGTTTAAAGTTCAATTTGTTCTCAGGTTAGGATTAGGGCTCAAATTTATTTAATTTGTTCAAGTAGGTTTAGAGTTAGAGTTAAATTTTGTTCAGTAATAGATATTTCAAGAAGATGATAATTATTTTAATTTAATTTTTTTCTAATGTTTAATTCTAGATTTACACATGAATAATTATAATTAGTTTATTATTATCGTTTAATATATGTTATTCCTTACGTATAGTGTTAAGGTTAAATTTTGTTTTGCGCTAATATAACAAATAAGCATAAACATATAAAGTGGAAATAAATATTGATGAGTTATTTTGAAAACCTCAATCTCTCACTAATAACACATAAAATGAAATTTTGATAAATTAGAAATTCCAATTTTGAAAATTAAAAGTACAAATATTTTGATGCATGCATACGATAAAGGTGACCTCATATTAATTTGTTATGGACCATAATGTAGGTGGACTATAATTTGTCATGTGTGTGTCTATTTAAGACCTATTATTGCATAATAGACCTCCTAATTTGAAATGTTTTTGCATACGTGAAGTCATATAAATAGAACCTAAATTATTCAACATGTAATAGGTTATAAATTTATGTCACATTTAAGACCTATAATCAATGTAATAGTCCTAATAGGCCTTATTATTAAAATTAATATGACCACGTATGCAAAAACATTTCACATTAATATACTTAACTCCCCTTAAGACAAATATATTATGTGATATTAAAGGACCTAACACATGAAATTAAGTACATGTCTTAAATATTCAATATATATAAATTAGAACGTAAATTATGACATAATAGGTCTTATTAATTTTATGACTTAATAGGTCTTATCTATTATAAATGGACTTAATTATATAGGAGAAAAATGCAATTACACAACAAGCAAGTTAATGGAATTTGAAATTTGCAAATACACATATTATCTCAAATTAATTATGCTTTCCAATTAAAATGAGGTTATTTTTAATCCTATTGTTTCCAATTAATTTAATTAAGATTTTTTAAATTAATTTTCATTAAAAATATTAGATAAAAAATATTGAACTAATTAATACTAACAAATAAACACTATTTTTGGTATGTAATACATATAAAATTAAATAGAAATAAAAAAATATATACATACTTGCATCATGATATCTTTGTCTTCTTTGTTCTCAATATCTTTCTTCCGTTTCGGGAGAATAATTCCTTGAAGTCTTATTTTGCCTTCTCTTCTTGTTCCCCATGCTTTTAAAAAAACCTTCAAATATCTTCAAATTATTGCCCTCAAAATAATTTTCAAATGTCTTCTCTCATCCAAAAATGTGAATTATTTTAATCATTTGTGTGATAAAAAATGAAAAAAAATATGGACATTTATACAACTCCACAAATGAAAAAAAAAAATTGCATCGGCCAGTTCGAACAAAACCCGATAGTTAAAAATGGTCGGGTTAGTTCAAACCTAACCATTACGAAAAAGTATGGGCCAAAATTAAGCCCATGGGTTCGAGCGAACCCAATTCGATCGAAGTATTGTTCATTTGAACCGTACCGTTAGAGGTTTCTCCCAAAAAATTTCAGAGTTCTGAAGAATTTATGACTTCGGAGCTCTGATTCAAAGCATGAATGAAATAATCTTGATAACCCAAAAATATTAGATGGTAGTACTCGGAGCAAGCTTTCCAACAAGTATAATTTTGTTATATTTTGAATTTATTATGTTCTTGTTTTTTTAATTTTATGTAAAATTGGTTTTTCAATGAACATGAACTTCTTTGTTCAACGCATTGGGAAAAATAAGAAACTAATTCAAAAAAAAAATTTAAAATATCTAAGCCCCTGGTATTGATGTCTGCTTTCTAACAACAAAAAAAAAAATTGAATTTCGATATATATAGAACAAGTTATGTGTTCAAACTTAAACCTATGTCTGAATTATGACTGGTCGGACTTCAAAACTTTATAAAATGAAAAATATTGAACATATCACTATTAAACCAAATGCAAGCCCTGGATATTGAAGTTACAAACCAAAATTCTAAAGAATTGAGTTTTTATCATTTATAGAAAAAAAGTTATGCGTTTCGGGAGGCACGTTACTCTTAAAAAATATAGTTTGTTGTAAAAAAACTACTTTTCGAGGGAGATGGAACAATTTTTAAAAAATCCTTCAAAAAAAATTGAAAAAAATGTATATAGAATCTACAAACAAAATGCTACAAATCACTAATTTACATCATCTTCAAATTTTTAATAGTTTAAAATTTATAGTTCTCGGAAGTTGAAGATTATTTTTAAAATGTTCATCTCAGTGTCAAAAGTGGCAAAAAAGTGGGAACCATTATTGTGAGTTCACCCCATTACTAGTGGATATAGAAACAGTGATGAAGGCGAAATAGCAGCGGAGGCTGTTGACTGAATGGCTACAACTTATTGCTATTATTCCCCAAAATCAAAGATACATAAGCATATGATCAAAGATACATAAGCACATGCCAGTCTGATTTCTTATATTTCCAATAGAAGAGATAGAGCATACTCTCTATGGCAGATGCTATTGACTCAAACTTAAAGCACTTAGAACCTATGAAAACTCTATGCTTGGTCCTACTAAGATAAGCTACATTTTTACCTAAATGGATAACAAGTTCTAACTATCACAAAATACATTCATCTTGTTGTGCACTCTTCCTAACTTATCCAACAAACCCTTTAACCAAGTTGCTTCTTTTCATGCATGTGAGATAACCATATACTTTACCTCAGTAGCAGATAATGCAAATATTCCTTGAAGCTTTGACATCCAAAAAGAGGTCCTCTAGAAAGACTAAAGACGTAACATAAAGTAAATAATTTTCTTTTCCAAATCACCTATGCTAGCAATTGTACCTTGGTGTGCAATGGGTATACCAAAGAGATTTGAAAGGTCAATTAGGAGAAAACTTGGTCTAGTTTATGTATACATTTGTGTAGTACACGAGATCAATTGATAGGTCATTTACCAAATGATGTTATTTTTGCAACAAAGGTGTCATTGGAGAAGTGATATCGTCAAAGAAACTATGCATCCACTTACAACAATCCATGTAATTGAAACAAAACCTTAGAATTAGGAAGACAATTATCTAGGCTCCATTAACAATAGGCTCATGTTATGTTTGTAATAGGGAAAGCAAGGGAGAGATAGGGATAGAATTTGAAGGAAGAGATAGAGATGGGAAAACTAAGAAAGAGAGAGGATGGTACACACACACACACACACACACACACACATACATATACATATACATAGATATGTGTGTGTATGTATGTATGTATGTATGTATGTACATGTTTATACATACATACATACATACATACATACATACATACATACATATATATATAGTATATGTATATATATGTATATATATATATGTATACATATATATATATATATATGTATGTATACATATGTATATATATATGTATATTGTATATGTATATATATGTATATATATGTACATGTGTGTGTGTGTGTACATACACAGACACACACACTCACTCATATATGTATATGTATGTGCACACACACACACACACACACACACACACACACACACACACACACACACACACACACACACACACACACACACACACATACATATATATATACATGTATACATACATATACATATATATATATATATATATATATGGGTATGTGCACAAAGATGATGGTTAGAAAAGTGGATACCACCCAAAAAAAAATGGAAAAACAAGCAGCGCATACGCGGTTCTAAAATTTGAAATGACCGCGTACGCGCTTAATTTTGTTGTTCCTGAGCCTAGAGAAGGTAGCGCGTACACGCTGCTTTTAGGGAAAGTAGTGTGTACGTGCTACCTCTAAGAAAATGAGCACGTACGCGCTACTTATAGGAAAATGAGTGCGTACGCACTAACAATCCCAAAAGAACTGCGTACACAGTGCCTGTCAAAAAAAGTTATTAAAAAAAACTAGGTCTTATTTTCCCGTAAATAGCGTGTTTTTAGTTTGTTTGTTCTTCATTTTCTCTCCTAAACCGCAAACGAGGTGCTAGATTTCTCCTCCAGACACTATGGATGAAGGTTAGTTTTTGTTTTTTTTGTCTTTCTTTCCCGTTTGTTCAATTTGTTTTACATTTTGAATTTAATTTCATTAATTTTGATTAAGTTTTTTCATTTTTTGTTTCAAAAACCAAATTCTTCTAATCCTCAACAAGAACAACCAAATGCACCTCTTGAAAACCCATAAGATACACCCCCAATTCCTCCTTTTGATCGCACACCTGAAACACAAGAGCAATTAATTAATCAGTTAGGACAAAATACGTTTAAAATCAATAGACTGATTGTTAAATTGAAAACATTCGAACTTAAGCATCATCAATCCCTCGCCACCAGCCTAGAAACATTAGCTAGTGGTGCCATAGTTGTTTAAATTACCAAATGGGACAGCTTTAGGGATGGATAGGTGTCATCAATTCTATGCCGATGGGCTATCATACGAGGGAGTAAAAACCAAAAATATTTGTAAAGAACAAATATGTGCCCTTTTCATTGATCCCAAAATTGGTAAGTCATTACCTCTTAGTGCAAAGAGGTTTCCCATACATTGGTGTACCAATGTGCAGATGAAGAATCTTTTTTGGTAGAGGTGGTGGATGGTCTTTGATGATCCACCTTGTAATGAAGTGCCATTATATTTTTTGAGAAAATTATATTGTGAGTTTGTGTTCAATGTGCACCCAATATATTTTGACATGAGAGAGTTCCATGGTAGAGGTGGTGGCTCTGCCCAAGATAGACCTGGAGCCCGTACACGATTACCTGTGAAGAGTCACCGCCTCCTAGCACTCAAACCCAAGGTACATCAGGTTGTCCCAGTAGAGCTAAAAGAGTCGATGGAGCTACAGACTCTTCAGGCGGCCACAACATTGACTGGTGCCATCATCTAGTATGGGACATTGTTAGCACACCCTATTGTATTGGATGATGAGCCATTAGTTACTCTAGGTGGCGACAAAGAGCCCATCCAGCATATGTGTGTCAGTTGTTCGGGGATATGCTCGGGAGAGATGATGCATCCGGTGCAGATGGATCCTCATCTCATATGTGCATGATTTACGGGAGTAGATGGCAAGCCCGCATGGCTAAGTATTTCACACTGACAGATGAGTTGATGGACATGGTGTTTGCCCATGAGTGACAGACATGGGTGTGTTGATTTGAATTCATAGCATTTTATTTATCAGTCACTTTAAATTTGCAATTACATAAATGAATTTTCATTTATACATCGATTTAAATTGAGACAAATAATATGCATTTTAGGAAGTAGCAGCAGTATCCCATACTCTTCCCCTAGTTACTACAACTACAACTTCGATACCTGAGGTATAAATTTTGTAACATGTTAAAATAGAATAGTACACTTTGAATTCAAAAAAATACAAGATATACTAACTATCTTTAATGCTTGGTCCAATTTTTGGTTTGTAGGTGTTGACAGGGGACCAAATGTCCCAGATTGATGACATCACGCTCTCAGCGATCGATTTTGGCCTACAAGGCTATACGGTATCATATTTTGTACAACCCTTTTTATATATTGTTTTGATGGAATATGCAAGTCATTTCATTTTAGATTTTTAAAATTATGTTTAATTTATTATCTATACTAATATCTCATGTTAATTTTGTTTTTAAGGGTACCCCCTCCGTGTCTAGGGCTTGTCCTAAGAAAAAGAATTCCTCGAAGATGCAAAAACATGGGAAGAAGGTAATTGAACACATTTTTAGTTATACAATTGTTTGAAAATGTTGAAATCAATTATTAGTTGGGGTTTGTAGATTGATTAGTGTTTTTTGTCTATTTTACATGAACAACGACCATTGAGCTATGTGGATTTGTTGAATGCACCTGATTCATCTGTGGATCAAGAGAGGGCGGAGGTATGTATCTCTACTTTATTTTCTTGATTTCATGATTATATGCACGTGTACATGTGAAATTGTGATACATTATAATCTTATATTTTTTTCATAAAGGAAATATCCATACATATTTCATCAATGGTGAACCCTCCTCTGTGCACTGGAGAAGCATCTCAGGATCTAGTACACTTTTGTTTGATATGTAAAATTAATTGTTTTTAACCTACAATACTTATCATTATATTAATTGTATTTAATCTTTGAACATTTTTTGTATAGGTAATAGTGATAGTTTCTCCATCGATGGTGAGCCATCCTCAGTCCATTGGAGAAGCATCTCAGGCACAGGTACGTCATTGTTCTCTATATTATAGCTTTTAAATGTTTTTGATATATTTATGTTAGTACATTGTATTAATTGTACATTTAATCTACAATAGACCCCTTCGTGGTACGGCCATAACGTGGATCCATTTAAGTATGTCTTCAAGAAAACTCCTAAGAGTGACAAGGAAAGGAGAGCGAAGACATTAGCTCCTAGATCAGTCAATGAGGTAATCTACATTTCAGTTGCAAAGGAAATAGTTAAATGCATAGTTATGTTGTTAATTGTGAACTATTTTCTACAAAAGAATTCTAACTTGGCTTTTGAATTGTGGTTTTGCAGCCATCTACAGAGCCGCATACTACATCGAAGAGGCTTGATTTTGATGATCCACCACAAGTTTAGGATCATATAGTGTTAGTTTTGGTCATAAAATGACCAATACATGTAGATATATTCTACATTTTTATTGTATATCGATTTGGACATGGCATATGCCACATTTTTGTAATACTTGTATTGACTTGGTAGACATGCCTTTATATGTGTGTGTGTGTGTGTGTGTGTGTGTGTGTGTGTGTGTGTGTGTGTGTGTGTGTGTGTGTGTGTGTGTGTCAATATTCGATCATATAAATGTGTACTAAGTTCATTATTTTGTATTCGTTGTATTTTGTGGTTGTCCTTTTATAAATTTAATTGATCATTTTCCTATGTAATCAACAATATGAATATAAACAACAAAAATATATGATATAAAACATTGCAATCGTGGAATATGATTTGATAAAATTTCTAAAATGTTGAATTGATCCTACAAAACTCCTTGTATTCAATTCATTATTGTGTATTCGTTGTATTTGGTGGCTGCCCTTTTATAAATTTAAATGAATATTTGCATATGTAATCAACAATATGAATATAAACAACAAAAATCGACAATATGAATATAAACAACAATATGTGTTTGGTGCGAGAGCACCCTCACGCTCGCAATGGTCAAATTTTGTTCGTCATGTACACAAACCGACATTGCGAGCGTGTTTTGGTGGGCAGGTTTATACTAGGCATGCCCCTATTGTACATCCCAAAGCACTGGAACGTCGAGAGTCATACCATACCAGTGCAATCTCTCAAGTGCCCTGAGTCCAATAAATTATCAAAATTTGACGGATTGTTTCTTCAAATCTAGGACACATATGGTTGATCTATTTGAACCCGTGGGGTTGCATGAGGCTCCTCTACAATGGCCTATCTCGGTTTTTGACGACTCCGAGCCATTTTCAATTGGTAGCATTTTTCGCCTACTGCAAAAACCGTCAGTTGCATGCATTGCAAAGTTGCAAGATTGGCTATAATTGATTCAGCTCATCGTGTGAACAAACTAACATCATGAGCACGTCCGGGTGGGTAGGTTTATTCTAGGCATTCCCCTGTCGTGCATCCCAAAGCATCGAAACGTCGAGAGTCATACTATACCCGTGCGATCTCTCAACTGCCCTGAGTCCAAAAACTTGTCAAAATTTGACAGATTGTTTCTTCAAATCTAGGACATATATGGTCGATCCGTTTGAACCCATGGGGTCGCGTGAGGTTCCTCTACAATGGCCTATCTCAGTTTTTGACAAGTCGGAGCCATTTTCATTTGGTAGCATTTTTTTGCCTGCTGCAAAAATCATCAGTTGCATACAATGCAAAGTTGCAAGATTGGCTAGAATTGATTTGGTTCGTCGTGTGCACAAACCGACATCATGAGCGCATCCTAGTGGGAAGTTTTACGCTAGGCATTCCCCTGTCATGCATCCCAAAGCATCAGTTGAGAGTCATACCATACCAGGGCGATCTCTCAAGTGCCATGAGTCCAAAAAATTATCAAAATTTGACAGACTGTTTCTTCCAATCCAGAACACATATGGTCGATCCATTTAAACCTATGGGGTTGCATGAGGCTCCTTTACAATGGCTTATCTCGGTTTTTGACGACTCGAAGCCATTTTCAATTGCTAGCATTTTTTTTGCCTGCTGCAAAAACCGTCAGTTGCATGCAATGCAAAGTTGCAGGATTGGCTAGAATTGATTTGGTTCGTCATGTGCACAAACCAACATCGTGAGCACGTTTGGGTGGGTAGGTTTACGCTATGCATGCTCCTCTCATGCATCCCAAAGTGTTGGAACTTCAAGAGTCATACCGTACCGGGGCGATCTCTCAAGTGCCCTAAGTCCAAAAAATTGTCAAACAACTTTTCTGACAATTTTTTTGACAACGATGACAATTTTTGCTCAAATTATATCTAGTCTCAATCTATGACCCCTATGACCCGATAATGATTCAAATAATTCTTTATGATTATACAAGAATCAAGAATGTTCATGATTGACCAGGGACACATCACATATACTCAAAACATAGTCACAAAACATTGACACACAAAATAGTCACAAAACATTGTCACATATTATTCAAAAATTTGCCTCTAAATATGGTCAAATCAACTCTTGGCTATTTGATTATACAAAAAAATATCTTACAAATCATCTCATGGGATTTTATACAAAATTTGGCATTATAATACGTGCAATTCAGCTCATCACCATTTTAATATACAAAATTTGGCATTACAATATGTGAGATTCAGCTCATCGCCATTTTAATATACAAAATTTGGTATGTACATATGTACAAATCAGCTCATTGCCATTTAAGTATACAAAATTATGCCCCTAAACATGTAAAAATTATCTCATGTCTTTATATATACAAAAAACGAATATAGAACAATTCGTCGACGATTTATACAAAATTCTCAAAATCATTCTACTCTGAACTGTAGAATCAAGCAAGTGAGCCTTCGGGATCGACTCTAACCCATATTATGTCAAGTATTGCCTTGTGGTCAGATTCACAAACTTTCTATAAAATCTTGTTATGAGGTCTACCACGATACTTCATCAAATGAATATTTGTTGCAACAACAAGGTTATAGAAATGAAGAATATGTCTGTGTTTCAAAGTCCTCGAACAACCAAACATCATAATTCTTGATAGGGTATCTCCAAAGCCATGTTCCTATCACGACAACAGACCCTATTGGGTACTCAATACCCTCTCCGTCAATGATTGTGGTTGTCAATTTTCTTTTTGGCTCAACACAACGACACAAATAGTAATTTGTTCCTTCTTCATTGTTCTCTTCTGCAACAACTGCATACACATAGGACCTACATTTTATAAAGTGTTAATTAATACCAAAAATAAAGTATGATGTACAACAAAATGAACCAAAAAGAATACTTGCAAAAAAATTAACTCAAAAAATCACCTGAATCCACTAGGTTGGATACATGGTCAAAATCCACTGATGTCTCCATCTGGCTCAGTTGTAGTGCTTTGGGAATTTGATATGAATCAATGGGAACCAACGGTCTACAAGACCATTTGTCAATCCACTCTTGTGATTCACATTCTTCCCACAAACAATACATGCATAAAGAGCAAAAACAAACCATTTGTCATGTATAAATTACTAGTGAACTTGAATTTGATTTCATAAATGAGTTCATGTCACTTGATCCTGTAATTGTACAACAATCTAGATAATTTTCAATGTTAAATTCAATGATCAACCAAAAATATCTATGAACCATTAACGTACCTCAATTACTTGGACCCATCATAGACTTACACCATCGCACAATTGTTTCTGCATCTATCAACTCAGCACCACCTTTGTACTTCAATTCTTCTCTAGCTAGGGCTCTTTTCACACATGCTCTTGTACCATCGTGCTCTCCCTTACCATGTCCAACCTCAGTGAAATTCCAAAAATGTTGTACACCGCTTGTCATATGCATCCTCGTCAACCAATAAAACATCCTTGCATTCTTGAATTATGCGGTGCAATTATCTAACCATATTAAGTGTCGGTTGTATCGTATGTTCATTTCCCTTAAACTATCATAGAAAACTTTAAAGCATCCTTGTACAAACTCCGATGAATGAGTACAATCATCACTTATGTAGAAGTGATACCCTCTTACAACCATTCTATCCTCCTCTGTGCTATCATCTGCATGAATAAATGTTATGTGTACAAAAATAGAAACTTGTGTAGAGTGATAATATATAGATTGCACTTCATTTTGAGGTCGTAGTGTATAATTTTCAGCGAAATCAAGGATAGAGACAATGGTGCCAAGAGGAAATGTGTCCTTACATAACTTGAATTGCTCATCTAACCATCAAGCTCTATGTGCATGCATTATGTACTCATAAACTAGTTTCTCTTGAAATATTTTCATAAATTCAGCTACACATATATCATTTTTCACTAGCTCGCATCTCTTCAAATCTTTTCCATCTTTAACTCCATATGTGATTGTCTTGTATTTTTCAAAAGAAACTAGTTTCGTACCAATTTCATGTGTGCTCTCCAAATGTACGCATCTTGGTAAACGTTGCAAACCACCACATATAGCACAAGAACCTTCCAAACAAAGCATCTTATAATAAATGCAACCATCATGTCTATTACATAGCACACTTGAAATAAATTCTCTTACCAACTTAGGAGGTGCTTGTATATTGCATTCCTACAAAACATCGTTAATGTGCAAAGTAGAACAAATATGATGAAAAATATCATAGTGCATGGAAAATTCAATATGCATCCTACAACAGCACATGGTGCGTACATGATTAATCTTAATATAAAAAGGTTTTGCCATTTCAAAAAATCTTTGAGAAATTCTTACTTGAGGAAACTTTTGAAGGAATCTTTCATAAAATTTAGTTTGAGTCATATCCAAATAGTGTTTGGCATGTGGCTCACGATTTGTAGACTTAATTCGCCTTCTAACAACATATCTTTGGTTGGGTGAAACTCGTGTTGCCATGCCAAAAAATTTCAATTAATGTTCTTAGTGCATCAACAACAACCTTGTCTTTGCATGGTAGTCTACCAGAGAATGCCCAAAGAGAATTATTGTTAGGTTCCTCTATTTTTTCCCGCCTCTTTAATGCTTTACTTAATGTTGTTCTACTAATGTTTAATGACTTACTTGTTTTGCTTATCAAAGGATCTTTTTTTATTTTCTTGCTCATTATGATTGATGCAATGACACGTCGAGTAGCATTAGAATATTTAGTACGTGATTTTGAACCAATAGCTTGATATGCATCAAATATATTTCTCACAATAGTTCTTTCACTGTTACTTTCAAATGATCTTAGGCCTAGAATTTTCATTGTCTCTCTAAAATTCAAATTTTTAATCATTTGAACAATTAATTGACATCTTGCGGTTTGATTTAAGTTTTCAAAATAGTTTTGCCATATTCTTTTAACCATTCTCCTACAAGTTCGTTCATTCATTTTATTGGGCATTGACTTCAATATATTCTCATCAATGTCAATTAGATACTTTGGTTTCCTACGAATGATTATAGGAGGTGTTAACATCGCTGCATTATGTACATTCAATTCGTCAAATAGAGAAGGTGTATGTTCATCATTTAATTGATTATTCAATGCAGTATCTTCTTCAATTGCATTAGGTTCATATGATAAATCAAATGTCTCTTCTTCAATTGCATTAGGTGCATTAGGTTCCTTTGGTAAATCGAATTGAGATGTTGAGGATGACATACCTTCTTCTCCCATTGTTCTTATGTCATGTAATTTTTTCATACACTGCCTTTGTCTTTCCTTTTCAGCCTCTCGTTGTTCCATCGTTCCTCGCTTGTTCTTTCCCATGGTTGATATCGGTTGTCCTAAATAGAATCATATTACATATATATGTAAACAAAAGTTCATAAACAAACAAATAACCATAAATATGCATCTTATCACTATTTTTTGGAATCAAACTATTAAACAATCACAATACTATTGACAAAACTAATAAGAACAACAATTCAATTATTTGAAATCATGCAAAAACAAAAAATTCACTTACTTCTATGTATAAAACAGTGATAGAAGTGCAGACACAGTTCCAATGGGGCCTTCAACGACCTCAAAAACTTCTTTTGAGGCCGTTGAGGCTCTTGGGAAACTAAAACTATGTCTATGTACCGCGTACGCGTTACATTAATAACCGCGTATGTGTTGTTAGTCCATAAAATGTTAGCAAGCCCAACGGTATTTTTTTTCCCATTCTGTACTAATAAGTAGCGCGTACGCGTTCCTAAGCCTAAAAAATGTTATCTTAGGGTAGCGAATAATGGGCTCAATACCCCATACGTGCTTACAAGTAATAAGTACCGCGTACATGCTCCTACACCTTAAAAAAGTTATGGTAGGGCAGTGAACTAATAGGTTCAGTACCTTATATGCGCTATTGGTAGTAGAAAAAATGTGAATGAAAAGGGTGGGAGGGAGAGAGATAGAGAGAGGGAGGGACAGGGGGAGAGTAGGGGGGAGGGAGAGAGGAGGAGGGAAGGAGGGAGAGGGAGAGAGGGAGAGAGAGAGAGGGGGGGAGGGAAGGTAGAGAGAGGGAGAGAGGTAGACGGAAGGAGAGAGGGAGAGAAGAGGGGGGAGGGAGGGAGAGAAGAAGGGGTATGAAGGAAGGGAGAGGGAGAGTAGGGGGAGGGAGAGAGAAGGAGGGAAGGAGGGAGAGGGAGAGAGAGAGAGGGGGGAGGTAGGGAGGGAGAGGTAGAGTGAGGGAGAGAGGGGGGGAGAGTAGGAGGGAGTGAGAGAGAAGGAGGGAAGGAGGGAGAGGGAGAGAGATCGAATCCAGGACACAATATGACCCTTAGAACATAATATGACCCCTAACAACATCTAAGGGGTCATAGGGTGTCCTAAGGGGTCATATGACACTATATTATCTCTTAGCACACCATAGGACCTATAACAACACCAAATAGTGTCCTAAGGGGTCATAGAACACCATATGACACTTTAGAACACCTTATAGTGTTGTTATGGGTCATTGGTGTCCCGAGGGGTCATATGCCATCCTATGACCCCTTAGGACACCATATGGTGTTGTTATGGGTCGTATGGTGTCTTAAGGGGTCATATGGTGTCCTAAGGGGTCACAAGACACGATATGACCTCTTAGGAAACAATAGGACCTCTAATGACACCTAAGGGGTCATATGATGGGCTAATAAAATGATATATTAAATTTAAAGTTATGAATAGAACTTCATACAATAGAACATTAGTAGTTTAGTTTTGATATAGCTAAGTTAGGCCATTGTCAGCATAAGAGAGACTCCAAGCGAACAAACAACGAGGTTTCGCTAAAAAGCAAGTGTAAGAGCTTGACCTAACCCTAAGAGTACTGCTTAAGTTCTAAAATATATGATGCTATTAAATTTGCAAGGTTATAGGACTGATCTCGATTGTGACTATAGGAATTACATAAGAAGAGAAAGAGGAATGTGGTATGGAGGAAGGGAGAAGGGGTATGGAGGAAGGGAGAGAGAGAGAGAGAGAGAGAGAGGGGGGGAGAAGGAGGGGGGGAGAGGAAGAGAGATTGAATCCAGGACACAATATGACCTTTAGAACACAATATGACCCCTAACAAAATCTAAGGGGTCATAGGGTGTCCTAAGGGGTCATATGAAGGGAGAAGGGGGGAGAGAGAGAGAGAGAGAGAGGGAGAGAGGGAGAGAAGGAGGGGGGAGGGAGAGAAAGAAAGATCGAATCTAGGACACAATATGACCTTTAGAACACAATATGACCCCTAACAAAATCTAAGGGGTCATAGGGTGTCCTAAGGGGTCATATGACACTATACTATCCCTTAGCACACCATAGGACCTATAACGACACCAAATAGTGTCCTAAGGGGTCATAGAACACCATATGACCCTTTAGAACACCATATGGTGTTGTTATGGGTCATTGGTGTCCCGAGGTGACATATGGCATCCTATGACCCCTTAGGACACCATATGGTGTTGTTATGGGTCGTATGGTGTCTTAAGGGATCATATGGTGTCCTAAGGGGTCACAGGACACCATATGACCTCTTAGGAAATAATACGACCTCTAATGACACCTAAGGGGTCATATGGTGGGCTAATAAAATGATATATTAAATTTAAAGTTATGAATAAAACATCATACAATAGAACATCAGTGGTTTAGTTTTGATATAGCTAAGTTAGACCATTGTCAGCATAAGAGAGACACCAAGCGAACAAACAATGAGGCTTCGCTAAAAAGAAAGTGTAAGAGCTTGACCTAACCCTAAGAGTACTACCTAAGTTCTAAAACATATGATGCTATTAAATTTGCAAGGTTATAGGACTGATCTCGATTGTGACTATAAGAATTACACACTTGATTTCTTTCATGGGTATGTACCGTTCCAAGCCGTTTGACAAGTGATGATCATCATATACTACCACTTCCATGCATACAACAAACTTTAATTTCTTTAGGTGAAAGGCGTTGTGTAACAACATGGGAGCTCTTGCATACCCACCACTATCATTCTCCAAGACATCATCTGTGTTACTCTCCCTCTTTCTCTTCCTACCGGTTGTTTCCTTCTAAAAAACATATTGCAGGTACTTTGACTCATCATGTTGCTTTGTTGACACTATTTTCCACATCTGCTCTGCTCATTAAAAACACATTCGAGAAGAATATTGCTGCAGGTTTCCTTGTTTGTCACGGTAATGCACTCGTGGTTCAATTTCAAATCATATTCCTCCTATTCAATATACACACACAAATCCATCAGTCAATTTTCTTAGGAGAGCATACATGATAAAAATCAAAGAGGAAGTTGCAGACAAGAAATAAATTCACTTACTTTTATAAAAGTGCAGACACAGTTGCAATGGGGTATGGAGGGAGGGAGCGAGAGAAGAAGAGAAAGAGGGATGGGCTATGGAGGAAGGGAGAAGGGGAGAGAGCGAGAGAGAGAGAGGGATGGGGTATGGAGGAAGGGAGAAGGGGAGAGAGGGAGAGGCAGAGAGAGGGGGGGAGAGGGAGAGAGAGAGGCACCTTGTATGCGTTTGAGAGGGGGAGACAATACACTTATATGTGTATATATATACTTAATATATTATATAATATTATATACATATATATATATATATATTATATATTATATGTATATACACATTGTATATACACTATCATATTATACACATTATATATTACATATATTATATGTATATACACATATTATATATACAATAGCGCGTGCACGTTGTTTATAGTAAAAAGAGCGTGTGTGCGCTTCTTACACCATAAGTACCTCGTACACACTTTTTGTATCATAAGTACCCGTACGCGCTTTTGACTGTTTAGGCTTGGAAATAGGCCTGGATGACAAAGCTACCATTTGGAAGTTTGATTTCCCTCCATTTCTCTCATTTTTGACGTGTTTTATTTTATCAACTTGGTTTATCAACTTTGTCATCATCAGGTTTACACTTCATCAAGTGGATATTTCAAAAATTGCCACCGTATTTTCACCCATCTTCTAAGCTTTCTAACCTTTTTTTTTTTAAAAAATTTGAACAACAATAACATATTATTATTGAATTTGTTTTACCAGTGTCTCCATAGTTCTCACAGACATAGGTGCACCATTTTTTTAATAACTTTTGATATACTTATCCAAATTTTAAAAACTTTATATATTATTGTAGTGCACTTGATTCTGTACAATTTTAAAAAGAAATTGTATTTTCGATTTGTTTAGTGTAACTTATGCTTCGCGCACGAACAAGTGCCTAATTTTCAGGATGTGCTCAATTGGAAAAATCATAAAAATAAATACTCAACAAAAAATTTCAAAAAAATACACATCTTCTGGTTCTCACTCTTAATTATCTTTCTACCAAAGGATTTGTCAAAATAGTATATCTAACTATGACTTTTTTGATGCGCACATCAAACACTATGTTATGTTTTTTAGAAAAAATCAAGGTCTATTTTTCATGCGCGAAGGATTTGACCCCCTTAATCTTATCCAATTTTGAAAAAGTTTAGTAGTTTGAAAACTAGATTCAGAGTAATACAATATTTTTTCTTTGATTATCTTCATATCTTGAGTGGATGACTTTCAAATTTTGCCTCCAAGTTCAGGTTCACCTGATTTCAGAAGAAAAAAAAGTGTCCACTTATACCCCCTTTTTGACCACCATCTTTGTGCACTTACCCGTATGTATGTATGTCTATACATACATATCTATACATACGTGTGTGTGTGTGTGTGTATACATACATGTATATATATATTTTTTTTTTTTTTGTGTGTGTGTATATATATATATATTTGTGTACACACACACACACACACACACACACACACACACACACACATATATATATATATATAAATTTTCATGGATAATACATAGGGCGATAAATCATAGTTCAAATATACCACAATAACCCTACCTATAACATTCAATTATACTTGATTTGTATTCCTTACAACTTATTAGGGTTTTGAATTAGAGATTATTTCATGATGCATATCTTTAAACCTACCAACTCAAACTTGCCCTCTAGAAAAAATTATAGGATGAAAACTAATAGAAAACGCCAAATTAGAGATGGGTCTCACACCAACCCATAAACTTCATCCTCACAATATTGTTTGGGTCTAACACCAGCCCATAGTGATTAATGAGATCCCAAACAATATTGTGAGGGTTTAAGCTTCTTCAAACCATCAATTCTTGGTGTGACAACAATACCACTCCCAACTATGAAAGGAAGAAGGGTATGTAGAAATGCTTCCTACAGTACTCTAACGAGGATAGTGTTGTGCAAACAAAGTTGAGACACATTGTCCCAACAAACCAATTTTATGTTGCCATAAAAAAAATTCAAATACTTTGATACTCTAAAATAGAATTGTACTTGAAACTTTGTGCCACACTTTTCACAATTCTATATACACCCTCCAAACTTACAAAAATAATAGCAAATCTAAAAATGACAAGAAACTATTTTTGGATAATACAAGAACCCAATCATTGGTATGCTTAGCATCAATATTCCCACCAATAAAAGAGGTGGAACATGAGATTTGATTCCTAAATGAATTTCCTCTACCAAATATGAGCTTGTATTTAGAATTATTTTAATAAAGCCATAAAGTTAATAAACAACTTCAAGAGCTATTAGAGCAAGAAGTCGTTTAGTCAACTACTTCACCATGCAAATTTTTATTATTATGGTATGAAATAAAGATGTCTCTTGGAGGATGTGCATAGACCATAAAAATAAATATCTTCTTCCAAGAATTGTTGATATATTTCGCTAAGTTGTATCTCAAACCTAGACGTTAACAAGTCCTATACAAAGGAGGTCCCTTAGAAGATTACTTTCAAAACAAAAAAAAGTGTCTATGAATAGTTAGTTCTTCCTTTTCAATTATGCAAATGTATCAACTACTTTCATGAGGGTGATGAATAACGTGTTTTCGTCAATTCATGTGTGATTGTGTATTAGAGGATATTTTGATTTTTAATTCAATATGGGAAGAACATCTCATTCGTATTAAAAAAAATATTTCAACCTTTAAAAGGAAAATAGTTTTCAATGCAATATGAAGAAATAAAGTTTAGCAAAGTGGTTGGTATACGCATGTGGTCAAAGGGGAAGAGTTGAGAGCAAATTCCCTAGTCTTAAAAAAAGCATTGCCACAAAAATTAGGAGTATACACAATCTTTTCTTTTATGGCCCCACTTTTAAACAAAATTGCAATCATGGAGAACATGATGAAACATTTGAATTGTTGAAACCAAGGAAGCATTAGTCGTTTTGGGAATTAATTGGCAAAACAAAAGTATAATAGACGGCTATACTATTGTAAATACCTCAGAAAATCAAGTCGCCGGTAACGTCCTCTGTCGCGCAACCAAAAAACACCTTCTATTCGCTTCCCTTCGACTTCAACTTCGCCTCTTAACCCTTAGTCACGAGCTTAGTGAGTAACCTTGAAAAAAGACGGCTATTTATCGAATTTTGCAGACATTTTAGGGTTTTTGCGGCATTTATTTTTCGCACGCTTTCACGCAGAACGATTAATCGCGTTTTTTTTGCGATTAAAACCGGAAAAAATTGTTGAAAATCGGCAAATAATCGATCAACGATTTTTTTTTATTTTTTGGGAGAATTGATCGAGAGCAGCACCGATTGCCAATTAATCGAGAATAATCGAGATTTTTTCCTGAGTATTGCTTCTTTGGTTGAAACATAAAATTAGTCATGTTACTATGTTTGATCTATTTAATTTGTAGCAACCCCTGTATGTATAAATTAATGCAAGTGAATATGGTACCAATGCTATCTTATTATAAGGAGGTAAACTCATTTGTTATCATTCAAAGATTTTTACATTTGGTGTTTAATAAATGATAAATAATTATATACATTAGATCAAGCTATTAAGAAATGGAAGCATTAATTATTTGACGAAGAAACTATTGTATATATTGACTACCAACCTCTACAATATTTGCAAGTCCAAAATAAGTTGCAACATTCAATGTTATAAATGAAGCACAATGGTGGATATGCTAACTAGGCCACAAGCTCAAAACCAAGTTTAGTTATAGCTCTATGGTGAGCCAACTAGAGCCTTTTGAAAAAGAAGCTTAGAAGGAGAAATATGCCCCAGACAAGGATTTTGGTGAGAAGTGTGAAGAGTTGCAAGCTCAAGGAGTTGTCAAAAGCAAAGAGGACTTCATATGCTAACTTTATAGGTTGGGGAAACTATGTGTGCCAAGGACAGAAAGGCTTCTATTTGAGAGAGACATATACCTCTAGAGTGACATATTTTTTGGGTGTTGATAAAGCAAATTATGTCATACTAGGGAATCTATAATAAGAGAGGAAGGATTACATATTTTTTGGGTGTTGATAAAGCAAATTATGTCATACTAGGGATAAGAAAGGAAGGATTACATATTTTTTTGGGTGTTGATAAAGCAAATTATGTCATATTAGGGAATCTATAATAAGAAAGGAAGGATTACATATGCTTCTTTACGTATCTTCAAGCAATGAAAAAGTTATTCTTACGGATTTTGTAGGACTACCCATGAGCAAAGTTGCATGGATATGGATACGGCTAGATACAACATTCATAAAAATCAAATATACATACATTTAACACAATTTTCTAAATTATTAAGGAAATTTTCATTCTTCCAGAGCAATATGAACATATAATTGCTACATAAATAATTATAAGTTGATTTAACAATTTACAATATGCAAAAATAGTAGAGTTGCACTTGAAGATAACACAAAAAAATGGGTTGCTGAAATAGAAAAATATTTCGTTTGTCTTTCTCAATTGGTGTAGGTTTTGTTTATATATCTCTTTGTTTTTCAAATTGCAAGAATGAAATTTTTTAAAATTAAATTTGAGAAGATTTATGCCAAATTTTGAAAAAATCAAATAACATAGTATTTGGCACGATTAGAAATCAAGGTTTTTTGGGCATGCATGGGTACAGCATCTGACGTGTATACGGGCTGTATCGGATACGTATCCATTTTGGATATGGGGATATGCATGCCCAAAGAGGGACACGAGTTTCCAGCTACTTTGCCTATGAGAAACACAGACATGACTATTTGTCAAAGTAAATAGATTTAGAAAAATTTGCAATACTAAATCTATGGAAGAAGATTATTACAAGAAAAGAAGCAGCTAGAATGTTATTTGTTGATATTTGGGATCAATAAGCTGTGCTAAACGGGGCTACCTAACATGAACATGCAGACGTTAAAGGCTCAACACCCATCAGCGCTTGGTCCCCAACAATTCAACAGTTCAAAGAGTAAAATCTGTTAAAGAAGTTACCTACACACCCACATCAAAATGGGTTTTGAATAAACATACAGATCCTTAAGATTTTCTCTCCATGGTCAAATTTTCTTAAGGTTGTAGAAGAACTGTGCTAAATTTTCTTGAGCTTTTTCATGAGGTTGAGCAGATACAATTAGAAAATAACATATGTTGGTGAGAAAATTATCTTACCCGGGCAGGGAGTTCCATTACCCAAGTAGGAGTGCTTAAGAGACTACAGCCTTGAAAATTCCTGAACAACTAATTTTAGTTTCAAGTACTTAATTTTGGTTATTGAATTGCCCTTTATACTCTTGATTAGCAATTGTAATATTCTGTATACTGGAATTCAACCGACCTATGTAATTTCTTTCATTCTCTCTCTTGTTCTTTTAGAGGGCTAATTCCAGATACAATCATATGGAATTCCCTACATTATCTTAAGCTTGTTATCTATGTGTTGTAAATACTGTATGCAACACCAGCCATCCAAGAAAATAGCAAACTGCAGTAAAGAACTTGGATTACAAGGGGCAACATGGCAAAACTGTATCAACCGAACATGATATACAATCTAAAGAGAAACATGTCAAATCACAACATGGTGCCATATATGAAAAGACAAACATTTGAGTTAAAATTACAGTAATCGTTCTAAGCCAGTTTGTAATATTTGTTAATTTCTAATAGCTAATACAACTCTCATCAAATTGCATAAGCAAGTTGTATACAGGAATTAAATGTGCAATTAATCTGCTTCTACATCATGCCTTGATATTTTTCCTCAATAATACATCACTGATATGTAATGAGTGTTACCCTAGTGTCCTTAAAAATCATTTTTATATCGATGATGAAAAAGATTTAGTTTATTTTTTTGATGACCCAAATCCCCCAAAGCCCATCATTGCTGCCACATCCTGATCACAGTCATCAAGATCTTCCTCTAAGGCTTTTTCTTTCTGTGTCAGATAAAAACAAGACACGATTTCAAAAGCATGTAGATTAATGCATCTCCAGAATAAAAGATTTGTGGACAATTTGGTTTGTTTAAGTACTTTCAAACAGGAAAATATGCAATAAACAGATAGAAACACGACTCTGTTCTTCACACACTAGCTTAATATAAAATACACGAGTTCCATACATACCTTCTTTTCCTTTTTCCTCTCCCTCCTCTGTCGTTTTCTTTCTTCCTCCTCTTGCTGCTGTTTCAGTATCCTATCATCCAAATCTGCAAATATTGGCTAATAGACCAGTTCAGAAAGATAAGGATGGGAAGAGCAATAAAAGATGCTGGAAAATGTATGGGTTCCCCTCTCCATATTTGCCAAACTCAAAATCCTAACCAAACATACAAAGCTTACAACATCTCAGTTTCCAAGTAACCGCAAATATAAGCATGATTCTCTGTATACAAAACAGTAATGAAGAAATATATGCCTCGTAAGAAAGATTCTGAAAGTATGTAGCACATGTGTGCTTATTTACATATTAGGTTTAAAATTTGTGTGAAAGTTCACCTTGTTCAGTAAAGCTGCTAACAACCTTCCTTTTCTTCAGAGATTCAAACCGTTGTTGGACCTGAGGAAGCAAAAGGTCCCTTAAAAAGTGAAATATTATGATATGCATGTACACTCAAAGGAAACAGAAAATTTGGAAGGAAGCAATAATAATTTACTACATAAAAGATACAAATTTCAAAAAATTGTAATAAAAAATTGATTGGGGAAACTTAGTTTGCTTCACTTGGTAAAATAAAATTATTTTCCTTCCCTGCAGCTAATAATCTATTAATGTCATCAAAAGGTACAATTACAGAACAATTGCAGTAGAGTAGAAAGAGAACCATCTGGGATGGTGCTTCTAAAGGCATTGAATTTTGTTTTGCACCCCTTCAAATTTATTTATCATAGAAGTCAAGAATTTGATGTCCTCTCAAATCACTTCAAAGAGACATCAAATACTGTGTTCTGAGACACCATAATTAAGCAGTGCTAATCCAATAGCAAATAAAGCCATATTTCAGTCAGTATGGGTTTGAAAATTGAAAACCTAGTTGATTCTACATCGTTTCCATGTGTCTTACAGTCCATGGTTACAAGACTAGCCAGGACTCATCGAAACAAGGCCCAAGAACTCACGACTTGGGTATTGGGTGAGTCTAGATGTTATACTCAACAAGGTCAACGGGAATCAAGAAAAAAAGGCACAGAACTTTGAAAATGCTTAAACATAAAAGCATGAAAGTCGAACATTTTTTGAAGGGTTTGGAGGACTTTTCGAGGATAGTTAAAAGTGATAAACTTAGGCCCTCACAAGGGACTCTGCCCTTCAAAACCATTGGTGGTACTACTCCCAATCCCTGCTCTAGTTTTGAAAAACAAAAAAATTGAAATCTTTTTGGGCCATGTTGAATGGAAGAGAATTTTTTTGTTTTTCGACTTCTTTCCAGTTAATTTTTTTATAATTAAATCACATTTGTACTTCTAGTTTGCTAAGTCGAACCCTACCCTAAGTAATGCTCCTAAGGCTGTAGCAGCATTTACAAGCATGTCTGAGATACGAGAGAATGACTCCACGCAAAACTAGTAATGCTGAGCTGAGGGATACAAGCTCCTTTTACCATAGTTCATGACTCAACGTAATTTTTGTTTTTGATGCCATGGATATCATAATTCATGAGTTTTTAACACTCTAAACACTTTAACAAAATTTATATATCTAATGATGTTGTTTCCTTAAATCCACTGTTATACTTATATGATCGATGTATACTTGTGTATGAGATCAAAGCAGCTTCTATTTGATTAGTTTATTGTGTCTTTAAAGTTCATTTATCAAAGGGTGCATGAAAGAAGTTTCAAAAAAACTTTATATTTGATGGTTTTTTCAATTTGCCACATCTTGGCCAAGCCTAGCTGCCAAGTCCAAGTCTTGTAACACTGGTCTTACCACTTGATTTAATTTTTGGGATGTCACCTTTGAGCTTTCCATAATATGTTATTTTAGAATTCTTGAAGGACTTACAAAATTGCTGTCCTTTTGGGTATGGTTTCCCTTCCCTAGTTGGGAAGCTTCCAAATTGCAAAATAAAAACTATCATATAATATGTTAGAAGTCCTATAAATCACTTCCAAGAGATATTGTTCACCATTTTCTAGAAGATAGCAATAGAGCTTTATATCTAATGACCAATAAAAACCATAAGTCAGTGGAACTAGGCTTCTGATACTAGATCTTTGATGTGTAGTTCACCTTGGTTTAAAATTTTAAATTGATTTATTTATACTTCCTTGAAAGATTTCACAGTTGCAGTCACTTAAGAGTGTCAATTTTGCTATCCTGCAAATGGAGGTTCAAAAGAGCACAATATTTCAGTCTAAGTTGGCCTAAGCTAAGGAACTAATGACCAAGTATGGTGCCAGTAGCAGAAGTATCCATCTAAAGGGCAGATAGCAGGTTCACACGGAACCTAGAGGAGGCTTCCTTTGAAATATTTTTTTGGCAGCTAGGGGCAAAGGCAAAGGGTTTGGAGATCAAATATCAGCAGAAGTCAAGAGAATCCTGTTAGGGCTCATGCTTAAAATAAGATTAAAGTTGCCCATAAATATTTTTAGTAAGCTATGAGCAAGAAAGAATGAGTCCTCTAGATGGACTGCCAAAGAATACTGCAGTTGTAGACTGTGTTGGAATGCTAAACACCAAAGCTGATATGAGCCTGGACTCTCGGTTCTGCAAGGCAGTGACTAATCCAATCAGAAGTTGGGAGAAGTAATGCAAAACCGTGGTACTACAATGTCCAGAAGCAACATGCAAATAAGTTGCAGTTGAGGTTGATTAAGGGCGAGATTCATCCTCTTGCATCAATTCAGATGTTAAGGCAAAGCATCAGTCCACTGTCGATTGCCTTGGAAGTTTTCAGCTCAGGCAGCTAGAGATTGCACATCGAATTGAAAATAAAATATGAATTCAAATTGACTAGAATTTTCACCTGAATTTTTCCCTCCTGATCGGGAACCTTTCACCTTGTTTTTAGTCCCATTGTACATCTCTTAATTTATAGTTTACCTACAGCTTTACTGTTACCAACAGCTCTAAAGGTCCTCTCCCTACCAGTCAAGTAGGAAAAAGTTGTGATAAGATACATAATCAGTTCTTTGACAAGATGGGAAGAAACACTGTTGTGTAATGATGATTAAACTCCAGGGTTATCAGTAAGCATCTTTGAGTTGGGAAATGGAAACCCCAAATCTCGGTTCTGATTGAGTATTTAGGATTTTATATAATCTTGATAGTTTGGAAACAATTGTCCTTTTCTTATTAGTCCAGTTGTAGCTGTTACTTTTGGAGTTACTAAGGCTGTCGGAAGGGAGGGCACTAAATTGAAGCCCCATTGGAACTATCAAAAAAATGATCAAAGATTCTTGAAAAAGTTGGGAGCTTGAAGGTTTATTCGAAGCAGTAGCACTAATAATGGCATTCTTCAATTGTAACTCCAACAACTACTATAGGCTAAAAGCTTAAGCCTGATGTCTTTTTAGGCTGTATGAGGCTGTTGGGAGGGACAGCCTTAAATTGAAGGCTCATTTGATCTATCAAAAAACATATTAAGGATTCTTGTAAAAGTTGGTAGCTTGAAGGTTTATTAGAAGCAGCCACAATGATAACCACATATTTAAATTGTAACTCCTACAGATACTATAGGTCAAAAACTTAAGCCTGCTGGCTTTTTAGGCTTTATGAGGCTGTTCAGATAGAGTTCCTTAACTTGAAGCCCCATTTATCTTCCAAAAAAAACGATCAAGGATTCTTGTACAAGTTGGGAGCTTGAAGGTTTATTAGAAGCAGCAGCACTAATAATCACATATTTCAATCGTAACTCCTTCAATAACTACTATAGGCCAAAAACTTAATCATGCTGGCTTTTTAGGCTAATAAGTAGCTAGCTAAAGACAATGTGGTTGAATGGACTTCAATAGCTACCCTTATGATGCCAGGCTGATTTGAAGTTTTAAAGTTACTCAAATACATCATTACACTTCATTTGAGGTTTTGAAATTGCTCAAATACATCATTACACTTCTTGTGCATAATGTATGCATAACTATCTTGGTCACCCTCAAGATTTATTAGGTAGTAACTTTTTAAGTTAACTTACAGCAAACCAAATCTCAATTCCAAGTCTTAACAGTGCAATTCAAATTTGTTAATATTCTTCTCAATAACAGATTCAAATCCTCTAGACCTTCTAGTCTTTTATTATTCTATTTCTAGCATCTTAAATAAATGTTGTCAGCAATTTTTAAATAATTCTTTTGTAAATAATCACACTGTTGGCAATGGCGCCCTTCAGATGAAACCCATTTGATCCATCAACAAATGGTCCAAGAAAATTTGATCAAATTAGATACCCAAAAGTTTATTGGAAGAAGCAGCACTAATAGCCATAAATTCTAATTCTTTCCTTCAACAACTGCTAGAAGGACAAAATAAGAAAGCTGGTTTTTCAGCAAATAAAGGAGCTAGCTAAGAAGAATATGATAAAATAAAAGTATTCAAGACGGTGATGTCCAGATAAATGTTTCAAAATTAAAACCTGGTGAAATAATCTTATAATTCTAATATAGGAGAATGGTATTCAACAGCTACCTTTCTACTACCAGAGCCATTGAGGTTTGCACGAGATTACTCAGAGATAATACATTCCTTGCACATAGTTTGAGCATCTCTAGTCTAGCCACCCTCAAGGGGTCTTGGGTCCCTAGACTTGACATGATATAGATGGTCAGCTAGAATGCAGATATTATAATTAATTATAGGTGATGAAAGTAAAAATTTCAACAGTAACACTTTCCTTACCTTTTGACTGAGATTTCTGAAATAATTTTTAAAAGCATGTCAACAGGCATTTCCATTTAATGTATCAACCCTGGAGATCATTTATGAATTATCTTTCCAAGACTCTCGGTTTGCATGCCACAAACTCTCATAGCACTGCATACTCTCTATTCACTAAGAACGTACAAGATTCCATTTACATAGATGGGCCCTTCAAATTAGAATGAAGAAACTATTTTATTAAGCTGTAATAAAACTCAAGGCTTTCTGTGATATTCAGATTTTTCTCTGTCCTCTTACATATGCTTCATTGTTGTCTAAGACGTCATACCTAGGTGGAGTAATGATGAGAGATCAATGGATAACAAGCATTCCAATGTCTAGACTCTAAGATGCAATATCTAGGTGAAGCAGTGATAAGAGGCCAATGGGAAAAAGAATTAAAATTGAGGACAATCAGCATTCTTACCTTCACATCAATCCTCAAAAAGGAGAATCATTACATTTATAATTTTAAAAAAGAAAGTGCTTTAACCTCATAAAACAATATTTATTTCCATATACATTTGAGAATAATATTTGTTAACTAGAACATGCGAAATAAATCATTTACCCATATTCAAATCCGCATGGGAATACCCTATGTTCTAAGTATTTACCTGTTCCAAAGATGCCCTTTCAACTCGCATCGACATACCCAATGCCCTTTGATCTGTTAAGAAAAAGATAAGGATCATTTCATTGTGCCATAATACTACAAAGTCGGACAAATGACAGCCCCCAAAATTTTGGAAATACTTTTATAAGATCTGATCAGAAATCTAAAACTTACGCTTTTTCCCATTTATGTGGTCCAAATAGTTTGCTGAATCTTTCACTACGCATTCACAAACACTGCAGTAATATCCAGCCTGAAATGAAAATGAAGTGCAAAGTAGTGAAATGTAAGATGCTCAACATATAAGATCCACTCAACAAAGATTGGGTAAAATTAGTGAATATCAACATTAACTGCAAAATTCGTCCTACTCTACAATAAGGAGGAAGCAACAAAAGCCTATGGGTAATGCATGGTTTACAAGTTGAGCAAAACTGTGGACAATGACACAGTAACCATAACTTCATAATTACAACATCAGATGTCATGGAAAGGTTCCTACACTTTATTTCATCTTTCCACCAGGTTTCAAATCAGAATTCCATTGACCACTCCAAACCATAGTGGAACAATCCTGACCAGTATGTGTTAATGGTGGCATAACTTTTTCATATGATGTCAAAATTAGATGATGCAAAATGGAGATGAAACTAGGCTCAGAGGAGCATCTATCCTCCATGTAGAATTCTCCAGTTTATCAGTTTTACTCCTTAAAAGGCAAAGTACAGTCTACTGTATTTCCACAGTAAGTTGATCAAATGAGCTCCAAATAAGACAAAATTAAAATTAGAGCATCTTGCCATATATTTCCACTTGTCCTGCCATGCTCCATGTATACTTTTCCTCTTTGCTTATGGTGGCATTTCCCAATCTATGTTTAACACCACGTATATCAGTGATATTGGTGAATTTAATCAACGTTTTTCCATTACATTGTTGTTTCTTTAAGTTTTTGCAATATTATTCATGAATAGTTTAAAATTATAATTCATTCTAACTCACTTCAAGCAAGTTTTCAGAAATAACCTGCATAGTTTTAATGTTGGAGTCAAGTATAAATAGTTTCAGGTCCAAATTGAGCATCAACTCATTTCAGGCAGATAGATCGCAAAATCTAAATTTGTAGTCAACACTTGAATAAATTATAAGACTCAAGCTTGGCATCCAATTTACTATACTCAAGAAAGAATGCAAACAATCTCTTCAAGAAATTACATATTGAGAAGAGAATTTTAGTTATTCTACAACATATGACTTTCAGCATGAATATCTCATTCGGAACCCAACCAGATCAAGCTTAGAGATTTAGGATTAGCCAAAAACAATGAATGTCAAAAGTGTACTTCATGAATCAGGAATATTCCAGTAGAACAAATAGAACTTTATATTGTAAATATTATAATTCCTTAAACTCTTCCAGGGATGAACAAAGAAAAAAAAATACACACCTGCTGGCTTAAAGGGGCAACTGGAGTGACAACCTGCGTAGAAAAAAACATGGTCAATATTTTGCAAGCAGGAAAGAATTTAACTAAATAAGTCAAATCTGGCCAACAAGGCATTGCACATAAACAGTTCATGCACATTAAAACCACAAACAAAATTATGTAAGATTAAAAGGCAACACCAAAAAATTGAACAGATCAAAAGAGTGGCAAGGACATGTATACCCTAGATGATAATCTGCCTGTAATTGAAAGGCATGTACAAAGAGAGCTCAAACACAAGAAAACGCAAGGTAATAGAGTTGCACATTATGCTGTGGTGAAGTGCAGACAACCACAACCAGCACCCTTGGCATACACGGATAGAAGTGGCCTAACAAGAAAACTAAAAAAATGAAAAGAGAGATTGCTGCCATCACAACTAAAACATTAAACTAAGACCAACTTTATAGTCTCAACATTTCAAATGGTTTCTATGCAGAAAAATAAATTTGGCTACAAAGTTGCACTTTATCCATGGATTAATGATTTACCTGTGTTTTACCTAAGCGAGAAACTAGATCAACTTCATAATCTCTATGCTTCAACGGTTTTCTTTGCACAGCAGGAACTTTGGCTGCAAAAGAACAATTTATTCATGGATTAATTTGTTGAAAACAGTCCATATACCATATGCAAACCATAAGAAATAGCAATGTCATTTATGCAAGTTATGTTAGTATTTTATTTTAAGAAATAAGAAATTTGAAGAAAAATTGGGAATGGGAAGGAAACATGGAATCATTTTGTAGTTAATCGCTTATTCAAATAAAGACCTTTAGCTTTGAAATTTCCATCTTCCTCCTCCTGCACACCAGTTTTACAACTGTGTTATAAATCAATCACAAACATTAAAAAAGCCTTTAAATAAAAATTAATATCACACATCCATATTTTGAAAGGGAATAATGAATACAAACATACTTCTCGTTTGCGTGCACGCTCAAGGTACTCATCTCGGTCCCATTTCCTTCGAAATGTATTATCGACTCCATTGACCTGTAAATATCAATACAACAAGTAAAAATTTGAAACAGATCATTAGACCAAGGATATGTAGGTATGCTACCTACTGATAAACAACCACAACTTGCATAAGTAAAGATTAAAGAGTCTCCAGTATTTAGAAAAAGATGAAACAAATAACTTTCCACCATTTGTCACACTTACTTTACTGCTAGGTTGAGCCATAAGTTGGAACTAGTATGCACAAAATTCACGTTGCCAAAGAAAGCCCACCACTTCACACTCACAATAACGAGGAAACTGCAAAAAACAACATATGACAGATCATACAATCTTGCATGTAGTATTCAAAATACTGTATTTAAGAACTTCAACTAGACACAAGCCACCAACATATATCTGAGTGTCATTAACATAATTAACCACTGCATGACACTCATTCCTCACATGTGATTCCAATGTTTATCAGAGAGAATCTTAAAATTTAAGAAAATTTACTATTACAAAGAAAATGCAAATAGAGTATCAAAGGTAAAGTGAGAACTTCCCAAAGAATCTTAAGTGACAACCAGCAAGTGCAGAAAATAAGTGAAATTTCAATAGTCAATTTTATAAACAAGAATATTGTTTAGTTATCACTGGAAATTTTTTAATGCAAATTAGAATCTTACAATGCAATTTGAATTATAAATGAACAAGGGAAAAACTATTCCCTCGCATGTGATTCTCCTTGCAATAGTGATTAATCTATATCATCATATACAAGGTCAAATGCATCACAGTGCACTCTGTTGGCACCCTCAAAATTTCTCAAATTTTGGGAGCCTCAATTGAATAAATCAAAAAATTGTGCTTAGGTAAAAAATTTATCCCCTTGACTGGCATGTTCTTTTTCAGAAGTGACCTTTTATGCCGGTTACTCATCACTTATGTTATGAATTTATGGGCTCCTCTTCGTTCAAAAACTGGCCCCCTTGTGAGATCCTAAGTGAATTGTTGCCAGTCAATTGGTCTCTCACCGCAGCCTACTCTCATTCCAACATGCTTAAAAAAAAATGTGCAGCGTCACAATTCTTGTCTTGCAGTCAGAACTGTGCTCTATATGTTTCACTTGCTTTCCCACAATGCTTTTTACCTTCCTTAGCATTGTTGTGCAGGCATGCAGGAAATGCGAACGAACAATGTGGTGATCCCGTAATCCTGCAAACTACCCGCCTGTTCTCAAGAGTACTTCACAGGTAGCCGGGAAAGGAGATAAAGGAAGCGGCCAGAGGAAGATGTGGCCCTGCGTTACCGCGATGATGGTGTAAGGTGAGCTGAATCCTTCGCGGGTTGACAAAGCTAGTAGAGATGAAGTCCGAGATGGTCCCCACTAAGGGACGTGTCACTTGTAAGGGTTGCAGGCAAGGTCAGTTTTGAATGTCCTGTCTTGTCTAAAGGGTCACAATGAATTAATGAATGCCATATAGTGCTATATGGACAAAAAAGTACTGATGTGGATCAGTTGTGGGTGGAATGACAGATGGAATTTGGTATGTAGTAAGTTCCCAGTTAAGAGGTTCAAATAACCAGGGCGAGCCTGAATTATTAGCCATGTCGTCAAAATTTGCAAGAATGCCCCAAAAAATTGCGCAAGGGGTATGATAGCCACTGGGCTGCGAACAAATGTCCGAAGATCAAGATCATTATGAGAAGTTCACACAAGTCTCCTGATGCAGAAAACAGAAAAGGTTGATTTACATAAATCAACACATATGTAGATCAGATCGAGTGTGTGAACTTGACAGCTGGCCTTCACCACTTAAGTGCTTCAGACAATGTGTTCAACCAAAATAGCATGACAATATTATATATTCAGAACCAACATTACCTAATTGCACTCAAGAGAAAGCAAGATGAAGTCTATGGATGATACAATCATGTCTTGGCCCAAAAGAACATACATGAGATGGACTGTGTTGCAGACAATATGCAAAACTCCTGAAGAAGTATTTACCAAGAACTTGTTGTGTAGCCGAAGGGATATCGAAAATGCACATGGTTGCCAGAGAGGAACAAGAAGCTCAAAGTGCACTTGCAAGACTACTTTGCAGCTTGCAAATAATTCCGATCTTCCTGGCAGCCAAATTTTCCCTTTGGAAGTAGAGAGTTGTGGAGACAACGAAGGATGAAGACACAAGAGATGCGGTTTTGAAGCCCAGCGATTCTGCTCATTGGAAATTCTCAAAGGTCTCCCTTACCAGGATGAGTAACGGGAATTACTCATTTTGGCTTTCTCTGCATCTATAACCACCCATGGTCGGTGGTGATTCGGCTCACAAAATGGTTAGCTCCCATGCAAGCACTCTAATCTAGGCATGAAGGTTTTCATGCATAACCGTCTAAGCGGTTACACAATAGGACAAAGCAGAGGCAACCAGCTCCATTAGGTCACATTTTTGTAAATGGGCTAATTAGGTAAAAGAAGTTGGACGCATGTAAACAGCCTGAAGCTTTTAGGCATTCCTTGCTGTTATAAAAGGAATACCAAAGCTGTAAAACGGGATTCGGAAAATGTTGTTTTTATTTCTTTGTATCATCCTCCAATCTTGTAATTTGCTTGCAAAATAAGGCCCATGCCTTAATCCATTGATTTGGTAGGTTGTGTGTGCAAACAAGACTGACATGGGTAGAAATAAATTGATTCAAAAATGGGCTCACAAGTGAATTTCGGGTTCTGGAAGGCTGACTACAAGTGAAGACACAACTTGCAATTAGGTTTTAAAATTCCGACTACAAGTAGACTTTAAATGGGAAAAATGAATGAAGGTGTGAAATGAATGGATGAAATGATGATGGAAGGAATTACTTGAATGATCATGTACAGGTATGGAAAGGAACATTTTCAGCTTGGCAACTTGGAAAATGGGAAAAACTCAACTTGTAATCAGATTTATAAAACTCGATTTTAGAGCAAATGAGCTTCATTTTAGCAATTCTTCAACATTTGTAAATTTTGTAAAAAGAAGATTAACTCTTTTTACCAAAGGGGGAAGGTCACCATTACCATGGTTACTTGTAATCGGGTTTTGAAAACTCCAATACAAGTAAATAGGAAAAATGAAAGAGGGGCAAATCTTGCACATTTACAACTGGCATTCAAAGAACTTATCCATTTGGGAGGATTACTTAGAAACTCGAATTCTTGCTTAGTCAAATACCCTAGATCAAAGAAAATGGACTTGAAAGAAACTGAAATGTTCTATAAATAGACATGCTAAAAACCCTTGGCAGCCAGAAACAAATTTTGATTCAACCTCCTTCAAAAACAACATCCAAGGAGGAGAAAGAACGGGTCAATACGCCTAGAAAACCCATGTATGGAAGCAAAGAGATGAATTTCTTATGTTAGGAGACCAAAAACGCCTCCATACATGCTGCAAAAACGGATTGAAAGGAGGCAAAAACGTGGCAAATGAACAAAAAAGTGCCTTCCATCTGGCAAAAAACGTGGCCCAAAATGCAACAAAAACGCTTCAAAGATGACATGTCTCCCTCATTTCATGGATTCTCCCACAAAAATCGGATTTAAACTCTTCCAAAATTGATCTCCTTGGAGGGAAAGGCAGGTCGGGTTCTTGGCAAGAAACTACAAGTGAAAATGCTTTGCAAAAGATATGTAATCGGGTTTTAAAAACCCTTCTACAAGTTTTGAATCTTTCACTTTTCATCACTTAAGCGAATTCGGGTTTGTGAGAGGAAAGAACAAAAAGACATGTCAGAATAACTTGTAATAGGGAAATAAAATCCCCTTTACAAGTTTAAAATGACTTTGACAAAAAGACTTTTAATAGGGAAATAAAATCCCTTTTAAAAGTTTTAAAATTAAAACAACTTAAAGGGCATAAAACATGTAATAGATGTAATAGGAATATAAAATCCCTATTACATCTAAAAATCACTCAAGTAGGAACTTTTATAAGAAATTACAAGATCTTCTTAAACTCATAATTTTAAATTCACTTGTAATTTGTCTAAAAGTTCCTACAAACAACTTAAAAGACAAAAAGGGAGAAAGAAAATAAAAAGCAAGGGGGAAATAAAAAGTAAGTTACAAGTTTACAATAAAGTGCACTTGTAATTGTTTTAAAATTTCCCTACAACACAAAAATAGAAAACTCCTAACCTGCAATGGAAGGAAAATTTCCCACCTGTAGTCAGGAAGAAAAAACTCGAAATTGAAGGAAAGACATAGCAAATGAACTCAAAACGTGATGAAATTTGAAATGCGGATCGAGGATGAACCGAAGATCAGTACAATTTAATCAAAAGCAAAAATTTGGCCTAAGGAAGTGTGCCTTAATAGTAAAATCTTCAACCTGCAGTGATTGCTTTGAAACCCGAAATTGCACAAAAGCTAGGAAAATGATGACCAAAACTCACCAAAACATGGACAATGAAGGAAAAGACACCCCCAAATGATTTGACACTAACAAATGTGAGTTTTGCACCTCATAAAACATGTCTTGGAGACAAAAACAACACATTTTAAGCAAAAAATTGTAGGGGTTGTCACATTTTTGAAAATCCAAAAATGAGGACAACAAAAAGTTAAAATTTATTGTCAACTAATTCACCCCCCCTCTTAGTTGCCCGAATATTCAAGAACCCTTAAATGTGGTCAATCAAGAGTTATAGAGAACACAAATAGATGAATGGGATGAAGTAAAGAGATAGATGAATGTGATACAGATGAAGAGATATATTAGTTTGACGAAGTTGTTGAGTTTTGGTACCCCAGAGAAGAGGAAGGCATTGAAAATTATAATACAAAAAGAGAAGATTTGGAAGACTGTAATGATAATAAATACAACCAATCACAAGAGGAGGCCCAAAATATTGTAGTAACAGAAGCAATCCACCTTCGAGAGAAAGTTGCAATAGAGACAAAGATCATTAGGAGCTCCATATGTGATGAAGACTTAATGTTTTAATAGAATAGTTGTTAGAAACAACTAGAAGAATGTTTAGAGAATCCCATTAGTGATGAAAAAGGAGTAGAAGATCAACACTTTTGTATGGATGGAATAAGGATGATTGAGGGAGAGAGTAGAGATATGTTCAATTATTGTATAAACGACAATGTCCAAAAAGATTTGGCTTGTGAAGTACATCACATTCAGCTAAGAAATGAAGTCCACCTTATAAAATATGAAATAGAAACCAAACATAAATGTCATAATGTTGGTAAGGAGAAAGTATTTATGGGAAATTTTTATTCCCTTAACCTCAATTTTATTTTTAATGATTTATGTGCAAGTTTAATAGGAGCTGGTAGGAGTGATACACATAACAATGATGATTTTTAGTGGAGGACTACTAAGATTTCAAGGGGTTGGGAAAAGAGAAAAGGAACAAATCAACAAAAGAGGAGGATCTTTGTCCTAACAAGAGGTTGGAAGCAAAAGAAGAAGAAAATATGATGATTTACAAAAATATCTAATTTGGTGGAAGGGAACATCATCGCTTGATTTGTCAAGTCAGAAGGATAATATTTTATAATAGTAATCTCTTGAAGTTCTCTAATTCAAACTCTTTTGAACCAAGAGGCTCCAAATTTTAAAGATTCTTACAATTCATGGATCGGTAAAGCTAATTTGATGAAGTGCAATTGACTAGAACTAGGAGGTTCAACTTTTTCATAGAGAGAGGGAGGATGATGCAAAGCATGCAATTTAATTTTCTTTATCCACATTCTAGTTGTGGAGTTAAGGAATTAGCCTTGTGGAGTTAAGGAATTAGCCATGTTTGGGTTTTCTTTTCTTTACCTATTGTTTCTATTTTGTCAATAACTTTTTGATTTGTAACCATCATTTTTGGTCTTGGAGTGTTTTTAGGTTGGGAGTGATGAGCTATTTTTGGGAATAGTTTTTTGTTTAAATTGGTGGGGTTGAGTTTAAAGAAAGATATCAGTAGAAGTAAAGCAAAATAGAGGTGCATGTTAAGTATATTAGGGAAATTATTTTTTGAGTTATATTTGGGTAGATTTTTTCAGATGTATCTTTTAATTGTATGAGGAAATAAGAATGGTACATTTATTAGTAATTAGGAAGTGATGAATTTAATTTATTCTAGTTGTTTTTCTATTTTGAGTTATTGTTAATTTTTTTGTAGATTATTTCTTCATTTCCTTGGTTTGAGCTACATCAGGATCACATTAGTAAACTTATCTAGTGGAATAAATATAAACAGTCTTTGAGGAGTTTTGAATATAATAAAATAAGTATGTTTAAGTGATAGTTTACATCTTGAGTTAGTGTGTGCACTAAAATAGCCAAATCATATGTTAGAATCATGCACCCCAAATATCAACTCAAACTAACATAAAATTAGAGTGAAAAACTGTGAAACAGTATAAAGCTTTATACTTTTTGAATAATGTTTTTGATATTAAAAGCAACCAAAACAAGGGGGCTGACCCAAGGTACAGATAAAAGAAAAACAGTGGCAAGCCAACTGTCAGCCCCCTAAACTTTCCTCGCTCAAAAACTTTTTGAATAATGTTACTTGTGCACTTACCTTTAATTTATATGCAAGGAAGAATTTTTTAGTAAGGTAGTGGTCCCATGGAGGGAGCTTCCCACAACATTTCAAAGGGTGCAATAGAACTTTTAAGAATTTTCACAAATAGGTGGTCACATTAATTTTATGCAACATGTGAATATAAAACTATAAGCTCTGAAATATTTCGAAATTAACAAACTCATGATTTTTTGAAGGAACAATGCACGCTTCAAAAAAATGATTGCAATAGAAAAATTATTCCTAAATTTATTTGTAGAAAGCTAAAAATTATAAATGAAGACACATGACAACAAAATCTCATAAACCAATAAAAAAAAACGAAAAAACAAAGGGCCATGGGACCGCTTCCTAAGTAATTGAAACAATAAATGGCAAACAAAATCACAGAGAAGGGAATAAATTAGAGATTGGAAAAGAACATAAGAATAATTGGTTGAAGCTATAAAGAATAATGAGATCGATTTACACCAGACGAGCTGCATTCTTAATAGGAGGAGGCGGTCAAGCACGAGGCTCAGACAAATTATTGGTGGCGAAGGAAGGAAAAGATCGGATCTTGTTCTTCTATTTTCCAAATCTGGGTATGTTATAAAATTCCAGATTAGTGAGAATTATTTGAAGAAAGATATTTTATTCTATCTGAGCTCCATGTCCTGGAGGCACACTTTTGAAGATTGGTTGAAAAAAAACAAAAACCTTTAAATTGTTCTTACTTCTTTCAGTAGAATGATTAGGGCTGAAGCACATTTGCTAACATCCCCCGCTATCTAAAAGAAAATGGGAAAATGGGTTCTGTAACTGTGAAAACTCACAATTTAAAGAAATGCGTTGAGTGGCCGAATTTGAATTCAAGAAATTAAATCACGTTCAATGAGCCAATATGGTTAGTAATTTGCAATCACAGAGTCTCAGATACCTGTTGGAAATCTAGGATACTTTTCTGTATACACACCATATTTGCATTACCTCATATGAACTTAAGGGTTTTAATTCTCTCAATGTCGTCGTCTAACAATTTCTAGCAATCCTGAAAATTATACTTAAAAATTTGTTAGCTGTCTGTGTGATTCAATTTGTCCAGGGCAGTTGTCAACATGCTTTTTCTCTAAACAAAACGATCATCTTAAAAAAATTGTCCTGGATGGTTATCCATGAAAATTAGATCAACTAAAGCACAAGCCGGGGTGGCAGGGGAACTAATAGAGAAGGGGACTGTTAATTGTTCATCCTAGTGTAGTATTCAGTTTCCCAGTGGCCTCCAAACTTGTGAGGAAACCAATAGATAAGTTGGCAGAAGCTGTAGTGATATTAGAAAAACTAGAAGTAATCATGGTTCTCGAGGAATAGAATGTTATAAATCCCATGATGATATTTTGAAAAAAAATACCGAATGGAAGAATTGAAGAAGAATCTCAAAGGATGGCAATCGTTTAAACATAAGACATTTTTTTCAAGCAGTCCTAATTTTGAATTTCGTCCCAATTCACATGCTATTCTCCTTTCATCTACTGTTCTTAGAATTTTAGGGTTGCTTCTAGGCTTCCCCTTTCTTAGAATTTTATCATACAACAATCTTTTCAAACTAAATATTATGGTTGAAAGACGTCAGACAAAAAGATGGCTGTAACGAGAGCAATATGGAGCCGATGGATGAGAACAAGACAGACTTTGCTCTTCGTGTATCCAACTTGAAACTTTATCGGCACAATTTCTACCAATGAAGACTGGAGGTGGGGCATCATTTGACCTATCCAAGACATAATTTAGAGTTGAGGATGAATATTTGGTTTTTGGAAAAAAAGCTAGGGCACAGGGAAGAAATCTCAAATCCTTGAGAGATACAAACAAATGAGGGAAAATTAATTTTAATCATTGACATAAAATTGACATACAGAATGATGCATTTACAGTGAACAATACAGAGCTGTCGGATGAGCACATGACATGCTCTGCTCTTCCTATAGCCACTCGGTACGTAATTAATAGAGTCTCTTCCAAAACCATGGTTTCTTGACAGAGTAGCTGGATGTGCCTCTGCCCCTCCCTGGGCACGCATATCCCCATATCCAATACAGATATGGAAATGATACAGCGTAGTTACACATCGCATACTGTGTGATTTGAGCAATTATTTGTCTATATTGCTTTTAAAGTAATGAAAATCTCTTCTAATAACTTAGAAAATTGTATTAAATATATGTTTGTGTTTTTTATGAATGTCATATCCAGCTGTATGCATAATGGGATCTTCAAAAACGGCCATATCTGTATCTGTACCCAACTTTGTTCATTGACTAATATTAAAATTTCGTCTTCTTCTAATATTTATTATTACTGTTTAAGGAGAAATCGTAGGTCGCAAGAGAGGGAAGCTATCATTGCAGGACTGATGCTATGTATAGTTGAGGATCTATATTTAAATTTTTAATTGTTTAATGAAGATAAAATAGGGCACAAGGGAAAAGTTAATATCTCTGGGTGGATGAAACAAATATTACTATAAAATTGAATTTCTGTTTTCATTACTTTGTACACTATACATGGTTAGTATCTCCAGGTTCCAGATGCTACACCATAAATATTTTGACATTCATTGTGATGTATGATATGAACATGAATCTGAAAATGTTAATTACAGCCAGACCACACCTATGGACCAAAATATTGAAAATAGAAGTGGTCTTGGTTGAAAGTATGGCAATTGTTGAAATAGTAAGATATCTGTCTCAAGCAGTATTAATTTTGATTTCCATAATCTGCTGTGTTCCATGGGGACGTGTCCCCACAAATTTCTCCTCTCCCTGTCCGCACTGGCAAAGGGAATATGCCATGAACTCTGCAACTTTCCTTTGGCACTACAAATTTGACACCTTCCACTAGATAAGTAGCCAGGAGTTTCCCTTTGCTTTTCATCAGTTTTGTTTGAATATGTGGAATCTCATTTCTAGTTTTCTACACCTTTCTGATTTTCTTTCCTTTTTCTTTTCTCCATTTCAACTAATATCTGCAAACCATATTAAAATAATAATGGTCAGTTGCGTTATATTGCTTGTGGTTTGTGGTATCTGTTGAAAATTGAGTAGACTTTGGATAAACGTTTCTGTGTTTCCTTATCTTATTGTTATCATTTCAGAGATTAGTTTAATGAGACTGCTCTTATTATAATTTTACTTGTACAAAGATTTACAAGGAGGTCTTATGCACCAAACTGTGTTGTCTTGCTTGTCCGTAACTCGAAAAACTACTTTTACCTTTGCCTTATGTAAATTGTAAATTATGTAAATAATACTTATGATAGTGTGTGTGCAATGCATGTGTGTATGCAGTTATATTAATGATAGATACTTTATCCTTTAAACTAAATGCTACCATTGAAAATGAGCAGACAAAAATATGGCTTTAACAAGAGTAATTCGCGTAGCCAATTTGGAACTTAATTGACACAGTTACTAGTAATAAAAATGGCAGTTCGGGGATTGTCAAACCTATGATCAATATTTATTGCTTGAAGGAAAAACTAGGGAACAAAATAGAAATTTACAAACTAGCATAAATTGATATTTGTCATTGACATTAAATTGACAAACAGAAATTGCATTTATAATGAACAATTCAGAGATGAAGGATGAGCACATGGGAGACTCTGCTCTTCTCGTATCCACTTTGAACTTAATTGGTAGGGTTTCAACCAATCAAAGCTGCAGCCCATGGATTACAACTCTCTTATGGCCTGGTTAAATATTCTATCATCCCAAACTTGACCTTGTAATCTCATAAGCAAGGAAACATGCAGCATTGGCAGGAACACTTCTAGCCATGGCAGGCCCAAAGCCTTTGTACAAACCTTTGATCCCTTCAGAAGCAACAATTTTCTTGAATGCATCAATTGAGCCAGAGTACTTTGGCTGGTGGTAATTATCAACCTGGATAACACTCTTCACAACATCAGTTGGATATACAGCCAACCAGAAAGCAGCACCAGCAAGCCCACCTGAAGTAAGAAGAGCACCTTGGCTCAATCGAGAAGTATCCCGTCCTCCAGCCAAATACTGCTTTAGTGCCTCATATACACCAAACATAACTGCATTTCCAGGCACTTCCCGTGCCAAAGTAGGGGTGAGACCCTTAAATAGTCCTAGAATCCCTCCCTCAGACTTTAAAACATGTTTGGCTACACTGATTGGTCCATTGTATTTGATGGAGGGTGCTACTGCTGTGGATGATGCACCTGTTTTATGGGAATTTGGAAGGACTCAAAATAAATATTATATGTTAATCTTTAAGGGAAAACAATTGATTCACCAATAATATATTATTGAGTGCATTAACAAGGTTCAAATGATGTACAGATGCATTGCACTGAACTGTTGAGGTTTAACTATGCAATGGGAGGTTTATTCCAATGTGTTTGAACTTTGAAATAAATCTCAACCTTTCAAAGCACCATGCTGCATGCTGAACGGTGTACATTTATTTCCCATTGTATAAAGCAGACCTCAATAGTTCAGTTCAATGATTGAGCCCTGTAGATGTCCTCCATAATCATGCTTGAGTCCCGATGATGTATGAATGTTAATTCTACAAATAGTCAATTGAGCTACAGTTAACTTAGAAGTTGGCAAACTCAGAAGCATACAAAAAAATTACTAAATGAGCCAATTGGAAAAAGTCCTTGACCTGTTGTTGTCCCAGCAGTGGCAACTGCAGCAGCTTCTCCGGTGGCAAGAGCACTTTGAGCTTGCAATCTACACTTCACTAGCTCAGTTGGGCAAGCGAGCATTGACACGGCAACACCCACCCCTGCTCCACAAACTACCTGCTTTTCCACAGAAAGGGGAATCCCAGGCGCTGTTCTAACTAAGGTTTCCATCTGCCCTCTGGCAATAAAGAGAACTGCATTTAGTGCTAACACTGTAGCTAATGGAGCTCCCATTCCTTTGTACAGACCTCGAGGGCCCTCTGCTGTAATTGTCTGTCTGACAGCACCATGGCACCAGCATAGCGTGGCGGTTGGCCTGGAGGAGGTACCGGCTGGCTCTGCAGCTTTACCTTGATTGTGTCAAAGGGATGCCCACATATCAATTGTGCTACTCCTCCAACAGTGCCAGAAAGCAGATCTTTGCTTGCATTATTTTCCATTATGCCCTTCAAAACCAGTATCTATCTGCACCACAAAGCGCTAACAAAATAAAAAAAGTTGAGAAAACAATGTGAGCCCAAACTAAATAACACAACTAGAACAATATCTTCGCAACTACTGATGGAGAGCTTGCCTGTTTATTTTCCTCAGTCAATCAAAAATCATAAATACAATATTATTACTAGGTGGCCATCATAATCACTATAAACCTTCCCAGCAGTCTTACAACTGTTTCCCATTCAACTTATATACATTTGTTGGGTGTACAAAGGAATTTCACTTAGTAGTGAATCTGTAGCTGTAGCCTGAAAGAGTGGTCATGCATCAGGGCACTAAACCCTTAAGGATAGTCAGTCCCTTAGCTAGGCATTAGGGTTCAATGGAGTTACAAAGTACTAAATTTGACTAAGAGTCATGCATAGTGATGCAGGAGCATCCCTGGTTCATAGCAATCTTGCATCAACCAAAAACATTTTCTTTTCTGCTTTGTTTTTTGTTTGCAGTTTCAGTTTTCTTTTCTGTGTGTCCCGGTTTTAGCTCACCGGTACCTGTGGAGTTGGATTCTACTTGAAGACTTGATCACCCTGCTTGCTTTCTAACCACATCTCATTTGGATCACTTTCCGGCAAGATATAGCTACCGGTTTTCTTGATAGTTTCTTGTTACCGGTTGTTCCTTTGTTACCGGTTGCCTGAGACCTATTCTAGTGATCTACCGGAACCCATTCTGAAGCTTGCGGAGCCTTGGGCGTTGATCTAAATGTTGCTTGGCGTGTGGCCGACCTTTTGTGTTTCATCCTTTGGATTTCCCAAAGGAATCTCTTGGCGGAGGCCGACCTCACTCATTTTGCACGTTAGGTCTTGTTCTTCGGGTTTTGATCCTTTTTGGGCCGACAGGATCCTTTGGATCGATATATATATTTGTAATCATGCTCTAGAATCAATCAATCAGAGAATCAAGGAGTACCAGATAGATAAACGGTGCCTAGAAGATAGATCTTTCGATTCAAGGTTCCGGTGTGACCTATTCTACCAGGCCTGTGTGCCGGTATGTTGTAACCCGGTTGTTACCAGTTGGATGTAATTAACTTTCATGCAATAGAACTATCTGTTATGCATTGCCTCCATCATATCTGTGTGTTTCCGTTGTGTTTACTCTTGCTGACCGGTTTGGACTGATCTCCTCGAGGTCCCTCCTCACGGGGGACTACTTCAAATGGTATCAGAGCGAAGTTCGTTCCGAAGGTTGCGTGTCCTGAATCTTGTTGTAGGGTGGCGGATTGCGGATCCGACCTACAATTGCAGAGGACTAGCGTGGATCAATGGCGCGAAGAGGGACTAGGAATGGTGGAGCGCGTGGGAATGCAAACCCTGCTATAATGGAGATGTTGCGAGGAATAGCAACCCGATTAGAAGTCGTGGAGACAGCCCAGAGAAGAGGCCGACATGTTAAGGATGTGAGCGAATATGAAGGAGAAGAAGCCCCGGCAGAACAATTGAACCTACCGGCAGTTGATCCAGAGGAGGAAAGGTTTTTAAGGGTTTTGAGTAGGGCAAACACTAAACCTCATTTTACCCCACCGGAATATGATGGGAAGTTAGATTCAGATGAATTGATGGATTGTATTTCGAAGATGGAGAAGTATTTTGACTTTGAAAACACTGCAGAAGAGAGGAAGGTGAAGTATGCCTGTACCCAATTGAAGGGTCATGCATCTCTTTGGTGGGAGCACTTGCAAGTTGATAGGCAAAGAAGAGGTAAAGAAAAGATTAAGGCATGGGATAGGATGATTGCTAAGTTAAAATCAAAGTTTGTCCCGGCAAATTATCAAGTAGATTTGTTCCGAAAGTTGCAGAATCTGAGACAAAAGGAATCTAGTGTGAAGGAGTACACCAAAACATTTTACAAATTGAACATCAGATCCAGACATGTTGATGATGAAATTGAACAAATTGCAAGATATTTAAACGGATTGCGAATGTCTATACAAGATGAACTCAGTATGATCAAATTAGAGTGTTGAAGAGGCTTACCAGTATGCAATAAAGGCTGAAGAGATTGAATAAAAGGCATGAGCAGAGACAGAGAGGTAGAGGTGGAAGGTTTACCGGAGGAAAATTTCAAGGAGCAAGAGGATACACCGGAGGAAGAGGAACCAGTACAGATCAAAACAAGGACAAGGAAGTGAGCAAGGAAGGTAATTCATACCGGAAGGATGATAGAAATTTCTACCGGAGGAGAGAACCGAATGGTTACCGGAATGAGAACTTTGGAAGACAAGACAAAAGGACATTCAGAGGAACATGTTTTAAATGTGGAGGAGAAGGACACCGTGCATTTGAATGTAAGAAGTCAGAGGCTACCGGAAGAGCGGCAGTGGTGGAGGAGAACCCCACCGAATCAAACAATAAACCGGAAGATGGAGAACTGTTGATGATGAGGAGAGCTTTGTGTGATATCGGAGGAGATAAAGAACCCCAGCAGAGGAAGAACCTGTTCAAGACCAGATGTAAGGTATCTAGTAAGTGTTGTAAAGTTGTCATTGATAGTGGTAGTTCGGATAATCTTGTTTCAGAAGAGATGGTGAATAAGTTGAAATTGGAGAGATTGAAACACCCTAAGCCTTACCAGATAGCATGGATTCAGAATGAACATAAGTTGTTAGTAAGTGAACAGCGTGTAGAAAAATTGAAAATTGGGAATTATCATGATGAAATTTTGTGTGATATTATGCCTATGGACATTTGTCATCTTTTGTTGGGAAGACCTTGCCAGTTTGATAGACAGGCAATACATGATGGGAGGAAGAATACATACACTATTGTGGCCAGTGGGATGAAGCAAACCTTGTTGCTTTTGGAGGAACCTTTGAAGAATGAAGTTTGTACAAATACAAAAAATTGTCTAGTAGATGGAAGAAAGTTCATGGATGGACTGAGACATGAGAATGTGTGTTTTGCCTTAATTCCTAAGAAGACTGAGAGACCGGAACCGAAAGGAGAACACCTGGCAGAAATAAGAGATTTGCTGACAGAGTATGGGGACATCATTTCAGATAATGTACCTGATGGATTGCCACCTGTTAGAAGTATTAGTCATTGCATGGACTTAGTTCCCGGAGCTAGCTTGCCTAACAAAGTTGCACATCGGTTAACACCGGTAGAGAATGAAGAACTCAATAGACAAGTGCAGGAGCTATTGAAGAAAGGTTTGATCAGGTAAAGTTTGAGCCCTTGTGCAATACCAGCAATATTAGCACCTAAGAAGAATGGAGAATGGAAGATGAGCACCGATTCAAAAGCAATAAACAAGATCACAGTGAAATACCGGTTTCCCTTGCCTAGGATGGATGACATAGTGGATTGTTTGAGTGGAGCAAAGTACTTTACAAAGATAAATTTGAAGAGTGGATATCATCAGATCAGGATCAGAGAAGGTGATGAATGGAAGATAGCATTTAAGACAAATGAAGGATTATATGAATGGTTGGTGATGCCTTTTGGACTGACTAATGCACCGAGTACTTTCATGAGGCTGATGAATGAGGTTTTGAAGAAAAGTTACTAATCAATATCAAGTAGTGCACTTTCATGAAGGATGAGTTAGTCTATTTAGGATTTGTGATATCTAAGGATGGTTTGAAGATGGACCCTGAGAAAGTGAAAGCCATTGTTGAGTGGCCTACACCAGAAAGCATTGGAGAGGTAAGATCATTTCATCGATTGGCTAGTTTTTACCAGAAGTTTATCAAAAATTTCAGTTCAGTTTGTAATCCTATGACTGAGACCATGAGGGGAGATAGGAAGGAATTCAAGTGACCACTAGAGCAAACAAAAGCTTTGAGTTGTTGAAACAGAAAGTGACTGAGCAGCCTGTGTTGGCTTTACCGGATTTCAATAAGGTATTTCAAGTGGATTGTGATGCAAGTGGGACAGCAATAGGAGCAGTTTTGAGTCAAGAAGGGAAAGCAATTGCATATTTCAGTGAAAAATTGAATGATGCCCAGAAGAGATATTCAGTATATGATCAGGAATTTTATGCCATAATTCAAGCCTTGAAGAAATGGAGACATTACTTGTTGCCTAAGGAGTTTGTGTTGTATACAGATCATCAAGCTTTGCAATATTTGAGCAATCAGAGTAAGTTGAATCAGAAACATATGAGATGGGTAGAGTTCTTGCAGAGTTACACCTTTGTGTTGAAACATAGAAGTGGGAAGTCTAACAAAGTTGTTGATGCATTGAGTAGGAGAAGAAATTTGCTGACAGAGATGAGAGTGACAGTATTAGGTTTTGAAGATTTGAAGACCTTGTATGACAAAGACCCGGATTTTGCAGAACCTTGGAAAGCATGTAGAGAACCGGTTATGGTTGATAGGAGCAAATGGTTGGATTACTTCATTCAGGATGGGATCTTATTTAAGGTAGTTCAGTTGTGCATACCTAAAAGTTCCATGAGAGAAAACCTGATAAAAGAGAAGCATAGTGGAGGTTTAGCTAGAGATTGTGGCATTGATAAAACAGTTGCATTGGTGAGTGAGCAGTACTTTTGGCCCCAGATTCATAAGGATGTTAAGAGATATGTGCAGAGTTGTAGAGTTTGTCAAGTTGCAAAAGGTAGTAGTCAAAATGTGGGATTGTATAAACCTTTGACAGTACCGGTAAGACCTTGGGAGGATATAAGTATGGATTTTGTACTTGGCTTACCTAAGACACCAAGAGGGAATGATTCTATATTTGTGGTAGTGGATAGATTTTCAAAAATGGCTCATTTCATACCTTGTAAGAAGACATCAGATGCATTGCATGCAGCGGACCTATTTTTCAAGGAAGTGGTAAGATTGCATGGATTACCTAAGAGCATAGTTTCAGACAGAGACACTAAGGTTGTTGGCTATTTTTGGAGAACACTTTGGAAGAAGATGAAGACAGATTTGAAGTTCATTTCTACTTTTCATCCAAAGACTGATGGACAGACAAGAGTAGTTAACCGGAGTTTGGGAAACTTGTTGAGATGTTTAGTAGGAGATAAAACCGGAAGTTGGGATTTGATCCTTGCACAAGCAGAGTTTGCCTATAACAATCAGTGAATAGAAGTACCGGAAAAACACCTTTTGAGATTGCTACCGGAGTGCATCCTAAGGGAATAACAAAATTGAGAGACATTAGCAATGAAGACCGGGAGAGTTCAGAAGCAAAAGAATTTGCAGATCACATGGCAGTATTGCATATTTAGGTTAAACAACATTTGGCAGACATGAATAGCAAATACAAGGAGAAGGCAGATGAGAAGAGGAGACAAGGAATTTGAAGTTGGCGATGAAGTGATGGTTTATTTGAGAAAAGAGAGATTCCCGGTTGGAACTTATAATAAGTTGCAGATGAAGAAGTTTGGACCCTGTAAGATCTTGAGAAAGTTCAGTTCTGGAAATGCATATGAAGTGGAGCTACCGGATAGTCTAAGTATTTCACCTATATTCAACATTACAGATCTTCATGAGTACCATGAACCAGAATTTAGTGTGGATAGTATTGCAGATTTGGAGAAACAATTGCCCCAGAAGGAACCAAATCAGATTGAAGAGATTTTGGACAGTAGGATTGGGCGTAGTACCCGAAGCAGTCAGTACAAAGAATACCTTGTGAAGTGGAAGAACAGACCAGTGGAAGATTCATCTTGGATTTCTCAGGCAGAGGTAGACCGCCTTGGTTTTCCTCTAAACCCAACAAAGTGAGAGGCTCACTTTTTATTAACCCCGAATGTCTAATGCAAGAGCATCCCCGGTTCACAGCAATCTTGCATCAACCAAAAACATTTTCTTTTCTATTTTGTTTTTTGTTTGCAGTTTCAGTTTTCTTTTCTATGCGACCCGGTTTTGGCTCACCGGTTCCTATGGAGTTGGATTCTACTTGAAGACTTGATCACCCTGCTTGCTTTCTAACCGCATCTCATTTGGATCACTTTTCGGCAAGATATCGCTATCGGTTTTCTTGATAGTTTATTGTTACCGGTTGTTCCTTTGTTACCGGTTGCCTGAGACCTATTCTAGTGATCTATCGGAACCCATTTCGAAGCTTGTTGAGCCTTGGGCATTGATCTCGATGTTGCTTGGCGTGTGGCCGACCTTCTGCGTTTCATCCTTTGGATTTCCCAGAGGAATCTCTTGGCGAAGGCCGACCTCACTCATTTTGCACGTTAGGTCTTGTTCTTCAGATTTTGATCCTTTTTGGGCCGACAGGATCCTTTGGATCAATATATATATTTGTAATCATGCTCTAGAATCAATCAATCAGAGAATCAAGGAGTATCAGATAGATAGACGGTGCCTAGAAGATAGATCTTTCAATTCAAGGTCCCGGTGTGACCTATTCTACCAAGCCTGTGTGCCGGTATGTTGTAACCCGGTTGTTATCGGTTGGATGTAATTAACTTCCATGCAATAGAACTATCTGTTATGCATTGCCTCCATCATATATGTGTGTTTCCGTTGTATTTACTCTTGCTGACTGGTTTGGACTGATCTCCTCGAGGTCCCTCCTCACTGGCGACTGCTTCACATAGAATGTGTTTACTATTAGGGGACAGCGACACAATTTGGAGCTGCCCAAGAGTAGTGGAAATTTATGAATCCAGTTAACTGAGTTCAGCTATAGGGGCCTGTTGTGACCATTTCACACATTGCCCCATTGCAAATGGGGAAACCCTCTTTTTGCTCGTTTTTTCGCTCGCTTTTCGCTTCGCTTTTAGGGTTTTGTTAGTCAGTCAATTGTCTGGATTCAGGGTCAAGCCTTAGGGTTTTAATTGCCGTCTTTTCAGGCCAGAATCCGGTCAATTTTGAGAGCTTTTGAGCTTCCTTTCGAAGGATGCAAATTTTGAATGCAATGAATTTGCCAGAATGGTCTATTTTCAATTGGAATTTTGAGTGCAGAGCTTAAATTTGTCTAAGTGTTGAAGGTGAAATGTGAATTTTTGTCCAATTGAATATTTTGACCAGATTTTGAGTTTTTTGATTTTTGATCCTAGGCATTGTAAATGATTTGTTTTCGCCGTGTGAAGTGATAAAATGTGTAAAATCATGATAATTTGGCCTGTAGGAGCAGAATCGCTCCTGTCCCTCAGTGAAGGACCGGAGCTCGTTTTCGAATATCTTACTGTCCTTGCAGGGTCAAGGTGAATTTCGAGTTGGAAATGATAGAGAAAGGCGTATCTTTCCGTTGAATATAAATTGAAGATTTTCACAAGCACAGAGGTGCCTCCAGGAATCAAAATCGCTCCTGTCCCTCAGTGAAGGACCGGAGCTACAAATCAAATATTGCTTCGTCCTTGCAGGATTTCAACGACTTGACAATTTGAAGATGTCCAAGGGGATATGTTTTATCGCATGAATATAACTTGAAGAGCAAACATGGAGGAGAATGGTCTAGAATGCCAAAATCGCTCCTGTCCCTCAATCAGGGACCAGGGCGAAGTACATTATAGCTCCCGTCCCTCTCCAAGGGACCAGAGCGATATTCTTCATAGGGCGAGATTCAAGCGAAGACCAAGTCAAGTTTATGTTTGAAGGCAAGGAAGGAGGTGAAATGAACTCATTGAAGATAAATTGAAGATTACCAAATGCCAACACAAGACCAAAATGCTTAAGTTCGCTCCTGTCCCTCAGGAAGGGACCAGAGCGATTTTTGTTATAGATGATTTTCTTGCCAAGTTACAACCGATCTCAAGGCATGGATGAATAGAAGGGTACATTACGAATCCGTTGAATATAAGTTTTGAAGATGACGAAATGAAATGAGGCCTACAGAGCTAGAATCGCTCCTGTCCCTCTCCAAGGGACCAGGGCGATACAGTGAGTATGTTGCCTTTTCCTCAAGTTCAAAACCGTTCCAAGTCAAGATGAAGGGTGGTAAAGGCGTTTCGAAGTGTCCCAATGAAGAACGAAGTATCCAAAGTTGCTAAATTGAATGGATTTACACTAAGACCCCTAGTTCGCTCCTGTCCCTCTCCAAGGGACCAGAGCGAAATTTGCATAAAGGCATAAATTTTGAAAGTTTGTCAAGCATCAAGCGATTAAGGAGGGTCAAGGGACGTCATATCACGCATTGAAGGTAATGGTAAGCTGAAGAACGCAAGAACAAACTCAAAACCTTGGAGTTCGCTCCTGTCCCTTGGGAAGGGACCAGAGCGATGTTTGTTATATTGGCTAATTCATGCAAAAATCACGTAAGGTCAAGACTTCACAAGGTTGTAAAAGGTTTAAGGCGCCTTTTGAAGGAGATATACAAAAGCTTCAAACGTAAAATGATCGTCAAATTGAATACAGAAGCTATATCGCTCCTGTCCCTCTCCAAGGGACCAGGGCGATTTATATGGAATCATTCATTTTCCTTCAAGTTCATGCCAAGTCAAGGTCTTTCGGGATCACACAATGTATAAGGTGTCATTTGAAGATGATTTACAAAGGTTTCGAACGTCAAAATGTTATCAAATGAGCTATAGAGCCTATATCACTCCTGTCCTTTGGACAAGGACCAAAGCGATTTTTGCAAAAACACTCATGCTCCTTCAAAATCAAGACAATGCAAGGATTGGCGAAGTAAAGGACGTCCTTTGGAAGACAATGAACGAAGAACGAAGATCAAATGTTTACAAATTTGAGCCAGAACATGGAGATCGCTCCTGTCCCTCTCCAAGGGACCAGGGCGATATTTGCCAAAACACATGATATCCTTTAAAGATCACGTTGAAATAAGGTTGCACAAGGTTTTAAACATCATTTGGAAGGTGATACAAAGGAAGATAGACGTTAATATTACCAATTTGAGCTTAAAATGGAGAAAGACAAGGATCGCTCCTGTCCCTCTCCAAGGGACAAGGGCGATGATCCTTTAAATATCAAAATGTCTTGTGAAAAGCAAGTGGAACGAGCATGGAATGAACAAGCGATGTTATTATTTGCCTTATGATGAAAATTGGAGTTCGAAGATGCAAGATCAACGTGAAAACATGAAGATCGCTCCTGTCCCTCTCCAAGGGACCAGGGCGATAATGGTTATAAAGGCACTAGTTCATACAAGCAAGACATTCAAGTTCAAAGGACCTAGCCAAAACGCTAAATTCAACGTGGAGATGGAGATCTCGAACGCCAAAATTGCCAAGATCGAGACAAAATTGATGGATCGCTCCTGTCCCTCAGTCAGGGACCAGGGCGATGAGGTTTGAATCTCCCCACTTTTCATTTTTGGCGCTCAAACAAATGTTTTTTGAATTTATTTTAAATGCTAAATCGATAATTTTTGAAATTCAATAAATTAGCATTTAAACATTGCGCTTAATATTTATTAATTATTTTGCCTTTATAAAAATCGAAATTTATTTATTTAAATAATAAAGGCATTTAATTAATTATTTATTAATTAAATAAAATCGAATGGAGCGTTTGATATGGAGGTCGGCCTTTATTATTTAATTAAAAATCGTTTGAAAATTGCTCTATATCACAAAAGTCGGCCTTAGGGTGAATGGTGAGAAGCGCTTATAAAGGGAGAGTGAAATCTTCATTTTCACATCATCATTTTACCTTTCCACATGCGATTTGAGGAAGACAAAGCAAGGTGGCGCTAATATCATTCAAGGTGGTGTGAAATTTGGAAATCCATTTGTGCGAACTTGAAGATCTATTTGAGCGAATTTGCTAAGACATTGGAGATCACGTCAATGACAAAAAGGTGGCGAAATTGATATTTTGAAGAAAGAGATCACGTTGAAAACCATCTTTCGTCAATCTTGCCTAGGCGATTTTGTTCTTTTTGCATTCTAGAGTTAGCTCTCGATTTGAGGTATGGCAATTTGGTTTTATTGTTTTATTTGTTGATCGTCATATTTTAAATTTTGAATTTTGAATTTTTTGAAATTTTGAATTCCTAGCTCAATCGTTTTATTTTAGGAAATGATAACTCAAAGACTTATCATGAAGTTTCCTAAAATTTATTCTCTAATCTATGTTATTTATTGCAAAATCTAGCTTCTCATTATGAAATGTTGTGTAGGTATGGCAACCCCGAAGGCGGGAGCATCCACCAGTCGTTCAACTCTTATGAAAGAAGATCAGAAGACCGAAGAAGTGGAGACCAAGATCGTGTCGAAGTGGAGCCACATTGGAGATACAAACTTAGGCAACTTCAGCACGAAGAAGTTTCGAGAGATCCCTTACATTGGCAAGCCATCGCCTGTCGCCCGGAGAATAATAGAGAGTGGCATCATTAAGGCGGCCGGCTTTCCTCCAGTTGTTCAGTGCCATGAGTTGATGATCGAGTGTGCTTGTCATTATGATCCACAGTCCAGAACGATCGTGTCCAAAGAGGGAAACACTTTGGCCTACCTTTCAGAGGAAGCTATAAGTGAAGCTTTCCATCTTCCAGAGCACAAGGACATGATATACAAGAGCACAGAAGGAGCCAGATCAATGTACGAAGATGATCCAGATGTTTGTCTAAGCATTATCAATAAGAACTGGCTACTTAAGAGCCGTCCCCGTCTGAGCAAGGTCCCAAACACACCGCACAGGATTGATTTCCAAGAGGAGTACAGAGATTTGATTACCATGCTCAACCGAGTTACAGGAGCCCCTCATGCCTTCTATTTTGAGAAGTGGATGTTTTACTTCATCCAGGTGATCGTTCAGGGAAAGGGTACGATACATTGGGCTAGGATGATTAGCCATTGCTTGGACGTACAGTTGAGGAGACTCAAGGCTACTAAGTCCTTCCACATGAGTTCATATGTCATTTATGCCTTGATTAGGAGTGTTGAGTACGCAGGACTACCTCACAGAGGAGTGATTGGAAGAGGACCCGGCGAGGTCAGAGCTTGTGATTCCTATGCCTACTTGCATCATCCGCCAGGGAGCAACTATAAGTTAGTTAATGATACCTTCACGATGAACATCACAAGGACGTTGCAAGGTGGAATTCACAACAGGTTATCTCAGGATGCCCAGGAATTCATAAAGAGGTACGGTGCTTGGTTCATTCAGTTTCCCAAGTTCACTTATATTAGGGTGCATGGATGTCCTTTACCTCCATACATGTTGCCGAGATATCCGAAAGACAGAATTGTGTTACTTGAAGTAACAAGACAGTTGGCAGCATATGTGAAGGCATTCAGACACAGACATCAGAATGGAGTTCCAGTACCTATCATTTTGGGTAATTCAATTGAGGTATGTCCTAATGCTTTAGCCATGGATGATGCAGAGAAGGAGTTAGCCTTGTATTCTTTTTCATCTTTTGCTCTGAGAGAAAGCTTTGATCCACATGGACATTTAGAGGAGACAGTCGGCAGGAAGTTTAGACATGAGTATCAGATTGAAGATTTTATGATGAATCTCTTAGATGATCTTGTAGTGAAACGAAAAATGCATTCTAGATTACCTTTGGATTTCATCAGGAAATGCAGGATTTACAGAGTGGCCGACCAAGCTCAGGACAGTGGCAGACATATCCAGTCTTCCTATGATCGAGAAAGCAAAACAATAAGGTTAGATTGGAATGAGCCCGAGGTCGTGGATTTAGATACTTTGATGGCACCAGTCTTGTCTTGTACTCGCAGATGGGTTGACATTCAGCATCAGAAGTTGAGAGAACAAGGCATAGCTATGACTTTCACTTTGGAAGAGAAACCAGCCGAAGGTGGAGCTAGTGTGAGTGAAGGCAATCCTAATCCTAGAAATTCAGGTGAAGGAAACCTTCGATGTGCCAGTGAGGGCAATCTCCATCCAAGAGGTTCGAAGAGGAAAGAGAGACCTGGAAAGGGAGAATCTTCCAAGAGGAAACAAGAGGCTAACAGAGATCGATCATCCGGTACTTCTTCTAGACCTGAGAAGAGAACAATTCAAGTGGAAGAATCCATGGAGTCTATGGTACAGAACGACAGGCAGGAAAGAGGACAGGCACAGCAAGGGTCACCAGATGGATCTCTCCAAGACTATGAGTTAGATGAAGACAAAGAAGATAATGAAATGACGTCTCCTCCCAGACAAGAAGAAATAGTGCATAAAGAGATTCAAGTTCAAGAAACAAGATCGATTATCCCAGATTGGTTGAAGGAAAGATTAACTAAGGTGATCGTAGTAGAGGACGAGGACAATGCAATTGATTTAGAGAGCCTTGTTGGACGTTCACACGAAGTAACAGAGAAGAAGAAGGCTACCAAGATGTCCAAGATGATTCGAGATGAAACTGGATCCAGAAAACTGCAGATAGCTACACCGGCAGTAGACAAATATGAAGGTGAGATCCTAGCAGAGGAATATGATATACAGACATTTGAGCTAGGACCATCTACAGCAGAGCAGACTTTAGATGATGCTACCGACTCATTTGAGGCATTGAAAGACAAGCTTAGAGAAGAAATGGAGAAGAATAGAAAGCTTGAGAGAGAGAGAGGTGCATGGAGGACGTATTTCAGTCACATCAATGAACCTTTGGGACGTCAGGATCCAGCTAGATCACCAGTGCAAGCACTTCCACTTCAATCAATCAGTGAGGCAGAGAGATTCAGGAACATGGTCCAACGTACAAGTAATTGGATGGATAGATCTCATACAGTGGCCATAGAGTTTGTAACAAGGATGATGAAGATTATTCATCAAGCTATCCAAGTTCTTGAGATAATCCACAATTTGATGATAACAGTAGCTGCATTTGCCCATACCAAAGATGTCATCATTCCTGTCTTGAAGGTAATAAGACATACTTCAAGGAAGATTTTAGCGCAAGAGAATATCTTGGAGGGAGAATCTCACAGTTTGTTTCATTGGTCAACCTTACTCCATATGAAGAGTGTTTTCTTTGAAGACATCAGTGTTAGATGTGGCCGAGTTGAAGAGGTGATCAATCCGATCCAGGACAGAGTATTTGAGGTACTTCGTACCATTCTTGGCAGAAGGATCGAGGTCGAGACAGATGTGGATATGCAGGAGTTAGAGGATAGAATCAAGGTCATCTTTTGCAAGGACGCAAATGTTACAAACGAGCAATATGATCAAATGTTTGCCACCATGCTCCTGATTGAAAGAACGAAAGAACTTGAAGCTTCATGGGACGCAGCTCTCCTAGATGCATTCGATCAGGTCATCCACTTGGAAGAGAGTATGAAGAATCTTCCCGAGATTCCAATTGCAGAAATCGAAGGAATCGTGACAAGATTCATTGCATATGCCAAAAAGGAACATTGGAAAGGGAATAAGATTCTAGATGAAAGGTTGTTATAGATGACATGGCATCTTATTTGTCATTGGTTTACGTCTCCTAGGTTTTTGTGCCAAATTTAATATTTGGCTATGTATTTAATATTGTTCAGTAAAAAGGAGGCCATTTGTAACAAACCCTAATTAGGGTTTAGGTGTCATGATCTTGACCGTTGATCTACTTTCAATCTGGACCTTTCATTGTAACTGGGGATGCTATTTATACCCCCATTTTTCATTTCATTTAATAATAGTTAATAGTGTAATAGTCAATAGTTGATGTAATAGAGAAGAAAGATTAGAGTTAGAAGCAATTTTATTTTGTAGCAAGATTGAGTTTTGAAGAGAGAAATTCAAGCAAATTGTTGTATATGATGATTTGGAAATCAATGAAATATTGAAGTTATGGTGTTTCGTTGCAACTTTCTTAAGTTATCTTCATGGTTGTTTGATTTACTTGAATCATGCTCAATCAAAGTAGCTTGTTAATTTGAAGGACATAGTGTGAGACTTGATTTTTGGTAGGATTCGTAATCCAAACCACTAGCTTCTTGCTGATTGTAGGAACGCCTTGCGTGGTCGACTGGAGAATACTTTGAGTCCCTTAACCTTCAATCATTATTGTATCTTGGATATGTACCTTCGTGGTAGTGGCCATGATCTTTGATGCATTGAATATCATTTTATTACCTTAGAAGATCGCACTAATTTCAATTGAGTTGTTATCTTATGGCAAAATTGAAGTTGGTTGAATCTCGCCAAGTCTTGTCCATACTAAGTCATTCATAGGGTTAGACTAGATTAGACCTCTTTCAAACCCTACTCTTTTGTTATTTTTGAATAGTTTCTTAGTTTAGCAAATCTTTAGCTTTCGGAATACGTAAGGCCCCTTGGAGGAAACAGCAAATCACATCATACCGCTGGAAGCTTGTCCACACATAGAGACCCTACTAAAAGAACCTTGGAGTCTACCTAACTGATCCTTTATGCGAATCTTCAGCAGTTAGAGACTATTTTCTCAAGAGAGGATAAGATGCCTATTGGTATTTTATTCTGTGTATGATGGTGTACAAAATACACGTCAACAGGGCCCAAGCAAGACAAGGAGAACTGAGCATGTGAGAGGGATGTTTCAGGCTCAATCTGTGCAATCCCAGCAATATGTGGTTTTCTTTTTGTTAGTGGTATGTTTTACAGTGTTCTCTCAATAGTTCAATAATTGAATGTGGACCATGTCAAGCTTGGTGTTTAAGAAACGGTGTGACAATTCATTAGCAAAACATTAAGTGTTGAAAAATTACATCATGTCAGAAGATGGGAACAATACCTATGGATTTTACAAGAGGCTTTACATGAGTTTTCTGTGACACTTTTGAATAGCATACAGTGAAATGACATGAACAAGTATTATTCAAATGGGCTACATATCATTTAAATGGAATGCAGCAAGTTCCATTTTTAAAGTGGCACTTCAATATCATTTTTCAGAAACATCTATTGTATTTGATAATTTTATCAGATATAGACTGAATCAAGCTAGGGGCCACGTGTAAAGCCAAACTAATTTTCCCTTGACTAAATTAAATCTAATCTCTTTTTGGTACAGATTACATCATGTGTTGAAGAGAAAACATAAAACTACTAGCTTGTGGTTACTGCAGGTTCATTTGTAGATGAAAAATCAAAACTATTTTCACACATTTTCTTTTTAAAAAGGGAAATTAATCTTTGTTTGACATGTCTTATTTAGTTTAGATTTTTGTGTGTTCCTAGCTAAGAGTGTGTATGGTCTCCTCTCATGCCGCAAGGTGAACTCACTTGTGTATGCTCTCTCCTCGCTGCTTAGGGCAATCTTGGAGATCAAAAATAAGTGTCACTTTTTATTTCTCTTTTTAGTGGGCTTTGCTTGGATTTCATCACCAAGTGGCAACCCAAACCCTCATGTTTCAGCAGGGTATAAAATTTGTTGAAGGATAGCATCGGTCAGTAATCTACTGATCTGACTGAGTCAAACAAAGTTGTATAATTGGCCTAATCGGCCTTAGACAACTTAGTTTAACAATTAACTATATATTGATATGATAAAATGATAATTAATATGCATTATACAAGAACCGATTAATGTATGATTCAATTCTATGAAATGATTACTGAATCGATTAATATATGAATCGATTCGATGTTAAATCTTATTAACTGACGTAGTCATTTAGCGAGTTGATTCTTAAACGATCTAAGAGGGAGAGACATGATGGTTAAAGAGAGACATGTTGTTTGTATATAAGTTCGATCTCTCCCTAGATTAGTAGTTCGATGAGGATAGAAGATATAAGGATTAGTGAAATAAGAAACAGATTAGATTCATATCTTACACATCGAATTTGACCCATCATCAACAGCAGGTTATATTTGCTTCAAATCGGATCGAAGTCCCAGGCAGATACTTGTCCTGCAGATTTGCTGTCATCTCCCAGTCTGCATTCACAAACAACAATCAGACCAAGCTCACTCATTGTGGGGTGATTTCAGTGCTTACCATCAGATTATCATTATAGGGCAGATTGAAGCCATAGGTTGAACTGTGTTGATACTCTCTTGAGAGGTGAAACTAATTTATAATCAGATAATTTTAAATAGAATCTGATCTCCAAACTTAACAAAATTTTGGTAGAGAATCAAAAGACAAGCACATATGTCATTTTCGACTAAATTTGTAAAAAACTTTATACCTTGCAAAATGAAGGCAGAGATTGCATTAAACTTTTGTACCAAGCTATTAGAAATACCCCTCATTTCATGAACTTGGGCCTTACATACCTTTGGGCATATTGAGGACGCCCTCTTAGCAAACCTTGTGCAAGCCTAGTTAGATAACTTTGGCTATCCATACTTGTGATACACCAATAAGTGGCTAGCCCCAATAAGTTACTCACCACATGCCCCTAGAAATGGGATTGTAGGTCACATATGCTCTCCTCTCACACCATAGCATGTACTTGAGGATCAAAACTGGTTAGTACCCCCTTCATGGATCTTACTTTCCACGCCTAGACAAGGCATTGTTGAAGGGCTCACAAGTGGGTACATACCCACTTGAATAACCTTAAGTTGTGTTACTCTGTCTCCCCCGTTTGCCAAAAAACAAAATCAACTCATCCAAAACATTGTCTTTTCAAGTCAAACCAGATCAAATCCTTTGTATTTCACCAATTGTCACTAGGAGCAGATCTAAATTGACACCAATACGGACATTGAAAAAGAAAATCCATTCTCACAAAGTTTATTTAGGAACCATCTCACACAACCAAGCCACCCACAATGATGACAATGAAAGCTTGCATAACGAGAGCAAATATGCATATGACCAAGACAGCTTTTCAAGTCCGATTCAAGATGAGCTATATTCAATGGATTCTTCCGCCGAAACAAGAACAAATTCATTAGACATCTCATAGAATCAAGGGCTAGGCTTCCTAGAAAATTGACCTTACTACCATCATAGGTTTATTTAAGAACCATCTCACACAACCAAGCCACCCACAATGATGACAATGAAAGCTTGCATAACGAGAGCAAATATGCATATGACCAAGACAGCTTTTCAAGTCCGATTCAAGATGAGCTATATTCAATGGATTCTTCCTCCGAAACAAGAACAAATTCATTAGACATCTCATAGAATCAAGGGCTAGGCTTCCTAGAAAATTGACCTTACTACCATCATAGGCCAAAGTTCCCCTTCCCAATGTCTTGTGATCATGATAGGACTCATAACCATGCCCATGACTATAATGACATCCTAAACACCATCTTGGTGGAAGAGAAACCAATGAAGCCACAAACAACATAAACCATACCCCACACAGCAATTGTGGCAAAGGTTACTCTCACCAAAATTATCAATCTAACCATACCAATCCCCCTTCCAAAATCTAGCCACCTCATTCAACCAAGAATGACAAGAAATGAAAGATGCCATTAAGAACCTACAAGCCAAGTCCTCTAGTCAACAAAAGAGATATAGATTTGAGGATTTGTGCCCTTATCCTCTTGACAAATCACTCACACAAAAATCTTTCCCTCCTCACTTTGGAATTCCTAAATTCAATAAGTACAAGGGAAAGGAGACTTGTGTGACCACATCAAGGAATTTTAAATGGCATGCCATGAAGTGGCTTATGATGATGACTTCTTAATCCACCTTTCCCTAGGAGCCTAGGTGGCCAAGTCCTTGAGTGGTTCCTTCTCCTAAAGGGTACCATTTTCTATTTCTGATCTAATGGAGAAATTTGTAAAGCACTTCTACAACATTGAACATGAATTGACCATGATGAACATAAGCAACACCAAGCTAAGATTGGGGATAGTTTCTCTTCCTTTATACAATAATGGCAAAGCCTTCCAAGTAGCTTCCCATCACCTATACTAGGAAAACAGCTAGTCCGCATCTTCATCACCAATATCAACACTACAATAGCTTTTCATTTACATGTTCATTGTGTCACCTCCTTTGATAGGCGATGCAAATCACAAGAGCCCTAATCAACAAGGGGCTTATGAAAAATCTTCTCCAAATATCAAAACACCAATAAAAAACCTAAGTTTTTCAACAAAAAGAACTAGTTTGTGATGGACCCATAGATGCAAAGAATGTCTAGGCTATGCAAAACCATCCAAGTGTTACTATACCTCAAGGGAAACCCAAACAAGAAATCAAAAAAAATTGATAAACTCCCCTGAGGGAGCCCATGGACAAAGTGTTTACAAATTAATAAAAGAAAACATGATCATCTTGCCCCTCACCAAGCAATTTGATGAAAGAAAACCTAAATTGGCTTGGTACAAAGAAAATGAGTGTTGTGAGTATTACAAAGTCAAAGGCCATGCCACCAAAAATGCATGAAGCTTAAATTGATGTCAAAGATCTAATCAACAAAGGAGACATTGAAGTTAAAGGGCAACTATTACCTTTGTCAAACAACCACTTGGGAATCTATCAAGAACCCTTCTAGAAGCACAATCAATCACACTCCTCATTCAAGTCAAGCCCAAAGTCATGAGACCCACACACAATGATGCAGGCGCATCCATGGTTATCAAGCAATCCTACATCAACCAAAAACATTTCCTTTCTTGCATTTCAATTTTTAGTTGTCTCAGCACTTTCTCCGCATTGTATTGGATATTTCTCTTCACGTCTTGCAGATCTGGATTCGCACTCTAAACGTGGTCATCTACATCATATCCAAAGATCTTTTGATTTGCGTTAAGCTATTGTGTTCGAAAGTTCAATCATTTTACTAGAATGTTCTATGTTCGTGGTGACAGTTCACTTGTGGACCCTTCCCATGGCATGCAAATCTAATTGGAACATCATTAGAGACATTTGGGACCTACGAGAATCCTTTCATGTAGTCCACATCATGTTTTCTTCTTTCGCAATGTATTTTGAGGCCAACCTACACGTTTTATCTTACTTTTGGGTTTTGAGACCTTGCAGCCAACACGGATCTTTTCTGGAGCTTAAGGAGCATATATAATAGCATCTGTAATCATTCTTACATACGTAGAATAGATAGAACATAATTAGCATCAAAGTAGTTATAGATCTCATCTGCCAGTCCACGAGACTATGATCAGGCCAATGCACCCTATGTAAACTTGTAATGCCTTGCAACAGGCCTATGAGCCCATTGTTATTTCAAATACTAATGCATATGATGTAATTGATATTGTTGATGATGAATATAATAATTTCCTTATTTGAAGAACATTTTGTTGTGTTATTTCCGCTTTGTTGACTCTATGTTGCACTGTTGGACAGTCCTATTCCGAATCCTCCATCTATGACTACACCAAGTGGTATCAGAGCGAGTTTCGAGTCCTTGTGGAGTCGAGGCATTTCTTGTGGTGATTAGACTGTCGGCCTGAGGCAGTCTACAAGTGTTGTCAACTGATCGCCGACTATGAGGCAGCTGAAACCTTGTAGTCAAATCGTCGAATTGAGGCAGTTGCACTAGAGCTAAGGAAGAGAATCCAATGATGGAAATGATAAGAGCAATGATCATCCGATTGGCTGTTGTAGAAGAGGATAGAAAGAGAGGCTCAAACCCTAGACCGAAAGGCAAAAGCAATGATGAATTAGACCAAAACCTAGCCGAAGACAATTCCGAAGAAGAAGAAGAATCAAATAAAGTTAGGGTGATGAAAGCTATTTCAAATATTGGCAAGAGAACTAGGATTGAAATTCAAAATTGAAATATGAGTCTGGTTTTTGGTGTAATTCCAAAGTAGCTAGCCTTCGGCCCTACTTTGTGCAACGACATCTTTCTGAGGGCTTTCCAAAAAGGTATTATCATTGGAAATCCAATGGTCGGATCTATTGCTATGGTCACTAGACTTTGTAGTGGTGGTGCTGGTGGTTCTTTTAGGATCCTTTTAGTTTTTGTTGTTGTCTTGGTGGGCCTAAGGCCTGTTCTTTGTAATTCTGTGATTTCTGAATAAATCTTTACCCCTTTTTCCAAAAAAAAAATATGTTCAACATCTCAATGAACCTTAATTTTTTTGGTGCATAATTATAGGCTAAGAGCACCTAAGTAACCTCTAAGCTGCCTATTAATGATGTCAATCAATGTTAACATCGTTAAGTACTATACTATATTTCAATTACTATTATCTTATATTTCAATTGCAATTTCTAAACAATTTTTTTTGAATAATTTTTCAAGTACTATATTTATCAAAAAAGCAAGTCTACAAAAAAATCACAATTATACCCCATTAATCCTGAATCCTGAAGCCAGCCGATTTATTCCTCCAAAAAATTCCGATTTGCGAAAAAATCGTTGACCCAATTTTCAACAATTTTTTGCGTTTAAATCGTGTTAAAATCATATTAAAAATCCCCAAAAATGGCAAAAAAAGTGAAAACAATCATTGTAAAAACTCGCAAAACCCTAGAAAAACTCATCAAATTACTGAATTGCTCAGGAATAGGGTTGATCTGAGACGGAATCAGAGTCAATGTGGAATCAACATTGAAACAGTTCGTCATTTTGTCCCTTAGTTTTCTTTCCGACCTCTAAAAACTCCTAAATAAAGGAGTGGGAGGAGCAATGGTAGTCACAAACCTAATTTGAAAGAGCCTCAATCATCCTAAATCGTGCTAGGCATATGAAATAGTATCGAAGCAGTTGGCAAATCTGCTCTAAATTGTGGCTTCGATATGACTCAAGCTCTTTGCACACCCCGCCCCATGGATTCTGTCGAAAACAAGTATATAATTAATATAGTACACTAGCTTTAAAATTAATACTATTATAGACGACACTTTGACGAGGGAGGAGCAGACCCCTATAGTTTATAATTAATACTACATAGTTTTAAAATTTAAACTATTATAAACTATGAATATATATTAATAGCTATATAATAAACTATAAATTAAAAATAACGTAAAATCTATAATGTACATATTTAATTTTCAATATAATATATAATAAATATTTTAATTTTTATGGAGAAAACTCGGGTTTTTAGCTTGGTCTGATCCCAGAGAGACCACTTATAGAGGATCTCTTCCCATGAGGCCATTTTCAAGTGGTCATCATTCCCCACACTTCACTTGTTCAAACCCATGAGCTCAACGGCCCAGCGAAGGCAGAAGGCTTGCAAGCCCAATGGCCCAGCATTGAACCTTGGTGGCTGCCTCACCAATGGAGTGTTTCTACCATGACACTAAACATCCAAAGACATATATGTTATATATAGATATAGATATAGATATATTGATATAGTTAATTTTTGCTCAAACAAAGACATACAATTCATAATGTGAGCAATATATCCAAAGGGCTCCATGAAAAAAATCTGAATGACAACAAAGAAGCTTACATACTTGTAATAAAACAGCCTCCAACACATAATCTGTAAAATTTGTCTCTACCTAAAATAGTGCTGCAAGCTAGATATTGTCAAAACCAGTGGCTTGCTAATCTTTCACTTCAACTAAACAAATGCCTTTTGTTGAATTCTACCCCATATAAAAGACTTACCAATTGCCATTAGGGAATATAAAGCATTGCAACTGTGGAATATGATTTGATAAGATTTCTCAAATATTGAACTACCCCATATAAAAGACTTACCAATAGCCATTAGGGAATATAAAGCATTGCAACTGTGGAATATGATTTGATAAGATTTCTCAAATATTGAACTACCCCTAGAAAACTCCTTGCCTTAATCACAATGAAATTCTTGGATCACTTCAAAATGGCTTCCACTTTTACTAAATTCCGAGCAATGGCTGGATCGCTATCTGATAAATTCTGATCTCAGCTACTTCATAGACTTAGCTAATCTTTGATCTCGGACTTAGACAACTATTTGGTGTATTTGTTGACTGCCCTTTTAAAAAGTTAACTGAATATTTGCCTATGTAATCAGCAATATGAATATAAACAACAAAAATCTATTTTCTACAATTCATGGGTTAAAATCCAATATTTTACCCATTTTTTCAAAAAATCTTATACTTTTCGTTTGCCGATTTTTTCCCCAAACAATTTTTGCTGCAATAGTGGAATATGATTTGATAAGCTTTCTAAAATATTGAGTTAACCCTACAAAACTCCTTGCCTCAATCACAATGAAATTCTTGGATCACTTCAAAATGGCTTACACTTTTACTAAATTCCTAACAGTAGCTGGATTGTTATCTGTTAAGTTTTGATCTCAGTTACTTCATTGACTTAGCTAATATTTGATTTCAGACTTAGACAACTATTTGGTGTATTTGGTGACTGCCCTCTTAAAAACTGAATATTTGCCTATGTAACCAGCAATACGAATATAAGCAACAAAAAGTTATTTTATACAATTCATAGGTTAAACTCTATTTTATTTGCTCTCTATATCTCTATGCTATGGAAATGCCCTTAAATTTTTTTTTTAAATAGTTTCTCTTTTTCTACAATTTTTTATGTTTTTTTTTAAATCCGATTTTTTCAAAAGAACTTGTACTTTTGGTTGGCCAATTTTTCCCCAAACAATTTTTGCTGCTATCCTGAATTTTGATCCATAATGCCCTCGTCCCCAAAATCCCCCATTCCAAAACTTTGTGGAGTATAGCATTGCTGCAAGTGATTTGTCACTGTCCATGGGGCAATTCGCATATATTTTGCAAAGGATTAAAACAACAATTTCAAAAGTCGACACTTATTAGATGGAAGGATTTGAAACAAAATTGTAATGAACCGGAAATCACTCTATGCCAGTCTACATTGAATCAGTTTCATTTACCTAAAATCAAGGACAGTTTGTACCATAGTTCCCAGACTCGGACTCGGCAACGACTCGGCAAAATAAAAAACCCTTGAAATTAAGAGATTTTTAACGATTTAAAACTTGTTTCATGCACCCATTATTGAATAATGCCCAATTATAATGTGTGCTAGCTTGTTATGCCATGAAAGGCATGCTGGTAGAGTATCTACTTGTTTGGGGCTTCTGTTTAGTATTTTCTTTGGCCAAATTGAAATTCTGGGAGCACCAACATGAGACATCATGAACATCTTCACTTGGAAACTATAAGGAGTGCTTGTGTATGGTAGCATTAAATAGTGTGCTTGTTGAAATTAGGTTTTACCTTAGGACTATAGTTGACCTTGGTCTTTCTTGGACCTCTTAGTTTTTAGGCTATATATATGTTGGATGGAAGGGGGAATTGTGAGGCCAGAAGGGTTTGAAAATATGCTCCTCAGAGACATCCCTTGCCAAAAATAACCTTGTGCCCCATGGGGGGATTTTTTGGGATGTGGGGACAGGTAGGAAATGTCCCCAACTCACCCCCTTTTTTCAAAATTTTAAGAAACATCCCTGTTGTGAGGTACTCACACATCGCCCCATTGCAAATGAAGACCCCCACTTTTTGCTTTCTCGGGTTAGCTCTTTTAGTTTTGTTGTTGGTCGTTTTAGTGTCTTAGCCTTTGCATTGAAGGGATTGAGTTTCTCAAAGGTCATCAAGTCAGGTGGATCTCCTCAAGGTGGAGTGAAGGAGGTTAGGTCAGTTGAGTAATTAGGGGTTATTTAGATCATTCCTAGGGTTTTTGTGTACTATCCGGTCACGCTTCAAGTTGCTAAATCAAACCTTGGTTGAATTGAATGCAAAGTGTCCTCCTAGCTCTCGTCCCTTACATCAAGGTTAGAGTGAACTCGACTTAAAAGTCTGGAATGTCATCCTGATCCTGAAATGGCTTGAAATATGACTAAGTCTGAAGATTTAAAGGATCCTCCAAAAACTAGATTTTGCATTATAACTCATGGAGGTCCGAAACCACTCTCAAACATCCTGACAATATATATGGAATATAACTTGAAGTATAAGAAAGAGAAAAGACATAAGGAAATGTCACTTATACTTGAATCCTGACGGAGAGACTAACTTGTCAAACAACTTTATGTTTTTTTTGTTTTTTGCAAGTCAAAACATTGACTAGTCGTGGCCGAGTCTTGGAGCTCGGACTCGGCGAGTTTTGCCATAGTCAAAACTCGCAGAGTCCAAGTCCTGAGTCAGCAAAACTCGCCGAGCTTGGCTCGACTCACCACCTCGGTGAACTTGCTTGACTCGCGGCGAGTCTGGGAACTCTGGTTTGTACTGAGTTGGTAGTTCTATTAAGATACTTGCACATAATTAAATAAACAGATTGACTTCTTAAAATAAAGGGGTGGTTAGCTCATAGTTAGGAATTCCTATTATAAATAACAGTTAGCACCTAGTTAGAAGTTATAGTTAGGGTTTGTTGCAAAGTGTTGGCTAAATAGATTGAGGATGATTAATCAATTAGTCATTGAATGGGAATGATTGCTCAGTCAGGGAAGATTACTGCCAGTAGATTTTAATTTCTATCTACTACCCTTCCCAATTATAAGAAATTGTATAATCATTTCTAAAGAATCTTTCGGAATTTATAAGGTTTCCAATTGAATTGTAAGGCAGGAGTTGGTGGCTTCTCCACATGAGGGTGGCTCACTAAGAGCTTGTTTTGTTCCATGTGTTGTATATACTAGAACAGATTTAGTTTCTTGATAAGGAGATATTTTCCACAGCAAGTCAGATTATTATATTGCTATCAGGATTCAACACTGTAGTTTTCGAGTCGAACTTATTGACCCATGTATCATGAGTAGTGGTTTACAAGAACCCATCTCTCCACAGATTTAGTTTCTGTTTTTTTTTTCAGTACTCTCATAAAGAATTAATATCTGCATATCTATATCTCAGTTCTATATTTTGGTCCATTTTTGTGTCCTGGCTGTAGTTAACATTTTCAAGTTCAGGACCTCAGGTTCACAAAAGAGAAAACATTTTCATGTTCAGGTTCAAGTGGACTTGCAATCAAACAGCAGTCAGTTAAAATCAGTCTACACTGAATTAGCTTAATTTCCCTAAAATCCAAGAAAGTTTGTACTGAATTAGAAGTTCAGTTAGGATCTGTGCAGATCGTTAAACAAATTGAATTCCTATAATAAAGGGACAGTTAGCACATAGTTAGAAGATTCTAAAATTAAGGAAACTTAGCACATAGCACCTCGTTAGAAGTATACTTAAGATTTGTTGTACAGCGTTAACTAAATAGATTGAGGATGATTGATCAGTCAGTCTTGATGGAGGTTGATTGCACAATTAGGGAAGATTACTGCCAGCAAACTTCCTTTTATATGCCCTGCCCTTTCCCATTATAAGAAGCTGTCTAATCAGTTCCAAAGGTTTTTAGAAATGAGAAAAGTTTTCCCTAGAAACAAACAGAAAACATCAGAGGGTCGAATTCCAGGGGGGATCTGGCAGAGAAGGCAGTGATTCTCAGTCCTCACAGCAAGATCCAGAGGGCCAACAAAAGTATAAATAAAACCAAACATATGTTATTGAAGGAGCGCTGTATAGATGTATTTCTGCTGATCACATTCCCAGGCAAGATTATCTTTTGTGCTTCCTTCCATACAGCAGTCATGCAGACTCCATGCTCACCTTTTTCACTGCCAAACACCTTCAGAACAGCAGCACCACTTTTTCTTTGCCTTTTCTGTTTGTGGTTCTACAGCAATAGCACTTATGCTACTGCTGCATTTTGCCACATCTTTCTTTTCCTCTTGCCAGGCACTTCTCTTCACACCAACTTTAGGCAGGCCAGAAAGGAACCTCAGGTAAGGTTTCAACAAGCATCCAGGAACCCACAACCTTGCTCTGATACCATATTAAATTGATAACACAAGTCATGACCATTACATTGTAGAGTGATTGATTATATAAGCCCAAAGAATGACAATACAATGCCCAACATAAGGAACAACCTCATAACAAAAAGACAACCTACATTCAACAATGTGCTGACAATAGCAAAATCAAAACTACGCCTAACAAAGATGACATGCCTTTATTTTCTACTAAAACCATTTAATTAATCTAATAATTGTAAAGTAGGAGATGGTAGCTTCTATACACATCCGTGGCTCACAAAAGCGCTTGGGCTGTTCTATATATTGATTTGATTTTGTTGTTTTTTCAAGTACTCTCATAGAGAAAAAGATAAATGTGCAGACTTATATTCCAGTTCTATATTTCTGTCTAAATTTGTCTGCTGGATGTAGTTAACATTTTCAAGTTCAGGTTCACAAGAAAAGTATAGAGATACACCAAATAATCAAAAACAAGTTGATGGTACAGTTGCGACTTATATTTTGACTCTCAAATATGGCTGCATAAAGAAGTTTATGATTTACATGTTTTATTGTCATATGTGGCGGCATACAGAAGATATACAAACTGTTTGACAAAGTGCAGGGAAGTCTAACCTGATCAGTTTACGTTGGGTGCAGCAATTCCCAGCATTCCCAAGGACCAGCACCTAAGATTTCAAACAAAGTATGTAAAGCAAAAACACCTCAACTCTAAAATTTAGAGATTGTGCAGTTGTAACAGCTCTGATTGTCTGGCCAGCAGCAGTTTAGCTGAGATGCGGTGAAGCCTTATGCTGGATATGCACATCACAGATTTGCAACTGTAATTTTGTGAATGACGATTATAAACCCAAACTGGTTGCTAAGAAGAACGTAAACCCAAAGTAGGTGACTAAGATTAAAGGTGGTTTTGGGCTGCTTTGCAATTTCCTGGGATTTAATCTCAGACTGTCTTGTGCTCATTGTTCATTTCTGTTATTTTGTAAAGGGTTCTAACGCCCAGAAGAGCTATTTAATTTTGAACAAGGAGGAAAAAAACAATGAATTTCAACAATCTATGAAATAGGAAGCTGAAAACAATTGCACAACATTCAAAGTTCTTATTGAAAGAGCCTCTTATAGGTCAAGCGGTGACAGATAAATAAATAAATAGATATTTTAAATGTCTATGAGACCAAAATAGATTATAAAGGAGTGAGACATTTCTGAAAAAAATATAGTGCAGTTATGCCTTAATTTGGAATCTCTGGTTTTTTTCTTCTTCTGAAGGTTCATTCTGTTGATGTGGGTAGTTAATCAGAAATTTACAGCTTTTTTCACCATTTTCTTCTTCTAATATAATAGGCATGGACATCTCGTTTCAACGTTTACTTCTCGAATATGGTAGACAGACATCCCCTTCAAAACGTCCAAATCACTAGTTTAAATGTGAGTCAAATATTTAGTGAGGCTTCTATTTTGCTGTCCAAAGCATTGGTAGAAAGGGTAAAAAGGAACCTACCCCAAAGCGTCCAAATCACTAGTTTAAATGTGAGTCCAATATTTAGTGAGGCTTCTATTTTGCTGTCCAAAACATTGGTAGAAAGGGTAAAAAGGAACCTACCCCAAATCTCTTAGGTGTGTCTCTACCTCCTGTACCACATTTAGTGAGGCTTCTATTTTACTAATTTATATGGTAGACAGACATCCCCTTCAAAACGTCCAAATCACTAGTTTAAATGTGAGTCAAATATTTAGTGAGGCTTCTATTTTGCTGTCCAAAGCATTGGTCAAAAGGGTAAAAAGGAACCTACCCCAAAGCTCTTAGGTGTTTCTCTACCTCCTGTACCACATTTAGACTTAAAACCCGAAAAAAATTGCCTTTTGACAGACCAATTTTTCGGATCTAATAGAAAATGTGAATCTTGACAGGGTTTGCATTCCCAAAATAGACCATTGTGCAGCAAAACTCTCCAAAAAAAAGCGAGTACTCTTCATTCGCAGAAAACATTTGATTCACTATTTCTGTACATTTCCCATTTCCAGCAAACAGAATGTATCAAGTAATGCGCAGTTGCGGGAAATGCTGTTCGCTGTTCAGACCTGAATTGTAAGGCCCATTTTCCCCCTAACTCGGATGAGAATCCCAAGGCACCAAAAGAGCTAAACAAAAGAAGCAATTGAATTGAGATTTTATCCGATTTGACATTATATTGAAAAACATCAATTTTTCTATACTTTGTATGAAGCTTACAGCGCTGTTTAATTTCCCATGTTTAGATTTTTGCAACCACGCATTGTTATGCTGGTTCTGTTAAGCTTCAGAAATATTTCAAAACTCAAAATTTGGTATTTGATTGAACTGAAATCTACAGGCAATGAATAAAAAAGTTCAAAATTAAGAATCCTACCAGTGAAGGAATCCAAACGCCTTAATGTAAATTTCCCATTACGCCAACCAGAGATGGATGAAGCAGGGGAATAACTTGCAGCAAACAGGATTCCCCCAAAAGATTTCAAAAGCACATTATATGCAATTCCCTCTGTGCCCACACTTATTGGAGAGAACATCTACCGGTGGATTGGAATCTCGAATCTAGGGCGCACCAATATTCTTGTTAGGCAAATCACATCCCACCCACTTTCTGGTTCACCCGTTTCGTAGGTCCCATCATGTTGGCTTAGCCATGTTTGTTCCCAGACGGATGCAAAAAAAACTGCACCTCTGAAAATATTTTAAAATAATAAATAAACCAACCTTTTGAAACGTGAAAAGCTGATACAATCACAAACTATTTTTTTTTAAATATTAAATTATTATAAGATAAGATAATGATATAAATATTTGTAAGGTTAACATTTTTACAACTCCACTAAATTGGAAAGTACAAGGAAAGATAAAGAAAAAAAGATGTGAAAGTATAACTTTAACAAGAGCTCTGCGAGAGCTAGAGTCCCTGCCAAATGCAAGAAATATTAGTGAATATATTGGAGTAAATTTGTTTTGTATAGAATAGCTTGCGCATGTGTTTTTTAAATATTAATGGAACTAAATTTAGCATTATTTTGTAATATAATGCTAAATGGATAGCACAAGCATCAATCAAAACTAAGAAACTAGTCATTATACCTGTGGCCAGATAGAATCGGAACTATTGGTGGAGCAACAGTGTTGTATATTGCTATGCACTTGCTGCACACATTATGCAAAATATGTTAGTAGAGACAAGGCAAATGATTTGTTTACTGAATGCTATCTAGTGAATACATCGCAAAGAGATTCTCTTAATTTTTTGGAAGGATTTCTCTTGCAACTTTTAACAATAAAATTTTCAAAACGCTTATGGCTTGTTCTTGAAAGAGGCAAGTTCTGGAAAATGGGAAAATAATTTATATGAACATTGTGCTGTCAAGCTAGGCATTATGACAGATATCATACTTTTAACAGAATATACTATAACCTATATATGAAGTTGCAGTACATAAAAAAAGTCTACAATTAAAAACTGTCTCAAAAAATAATCTATGTTTGAAAATGAAAAATTCTTTAATTTAATTATGAAAAGTAGGGGGAAAAAAGTTTTCAAATTTGTTGTCTTCATAATACTTGTATAGCTGCAGGTAAATGCCAGTTTATCATTTCTGATGTAACATTTAAGCTTTCCACAGTATTCATAAGAAGTTTCATATGAAGTTAGAGTACGGCATTGATCTCTTCATCTTTAAGCATTGGCTAATAGTTTTTGATGCCATACCATTTTTAGGTTTTTAAAGTTTTAGCTTTACCTGTAGCATCACTTATTCTTGAAACTGTTCATTGTTGCCCCACTCTTAAAACAGCTTACAAATTCTTTAGTATATGGAATTATAAAGCTAGGCATTCTAATAGGTACCATGCATTTAGGTTGAATAAATTAATTTAGAAACATTGTGCATAATCCAAAGCTTGATAGATTGATATTATTATGTTTTTGGTTCAGCTCTTCCCTATTAGTTTGTGCAAATTGAAGGTAAATTTTTTGCCTTTTCTATAATTTCTAACATCTAGATTTGATAAATAACATTTTGGTGATTTTTTGCTTTTTTTTAATTGGCTTGTTATATTTTTCATGGTGCTCATGAAAAATAAATCCCAAAACTTCAAATGTGTAGCTATTTAAGGTATGCTCACACATACACATTCATAATTGTAAATTTTATTCATTTAAGCTGAGAGTAGCTTCTGATGTCAATTTATATAGTAATCGTTGCATTATATTATTAAAAGTTGTAAACAAAAGTTCTTGACTAACAATTAAAAATCTGTCATTTACTCTTCTTATTTTCTTGGGTTGCAGTATTAGATTTTACAAGTGAGGAGGCAATAGATGATGCTTGGATGCCATTTTCTTATTTGAGTGAATTAAATTGCCTTCTTGGTGCTAGTAATTGTCGTATTCGAAGAAGAGCCAAAGCATGCTCACACATACACATTCATAATTGTAAATTTTATTCATTTAAGCTGAGAGTAGCTTCTGAGGTCAATATATATATAGTAATCGTTGCATTATATTATTAGAAGTTGTAAACAAAAGTTCTTGACTAACAATTAAAAATCTGTCATTTACTCTTCTTATTTTCTTGGGTTGCAGTATTAGATTTTACAAGTGAGGAGGCAATAGATGATGCTTGGATGCCATTTTCTTATTTGAGTGAATTAAATTGCCTTCTTGGTGCTCGTAATTGTCGTATTCGAAGAAGAGCCAAAGCACTAGTAGAATGGGATGAAGTTGATTGAAAAGTTGTTGTTGAATCAATATCTGGATCTGTCATGACTTGTGGAGTTGTGTTTGGAGATTCTCATGCTGCACCTCCCAGGTAAATCTTTCAACAAGAGAAGGAAGGTGGTTGCACATAATTCCTATAAAATTATTTGAGTCATCCATATGGCAAAGAAATGAAATATAAATTTATGTTTCCACGCCTTAACTAAATTGATTGACTGTCAGAGGTGCATGGTATTAGCTCCAAGTTTCTAAGAGTACAGATCTTGTTTTTAACTTTATGGCTTCGGCTTGCCAGTCTTGCACTGTGTACTATATCAGTAAACTTTATGGCTTCGGCTTGCCAGTCTTGCACTGTGTACTATATCATTTACTGATATAGGAAAACTCAGTGGTTGAGTAATTAAAAGTTTTGGACTTGAATAAATCATAGTGAAATCAAGCCCATGTTAATTTATGATAAGATCCATTGCAAAAACTCTTCAATTATATTGAGTTAGAAACTTGGGTGAGTAATACAACATGGCTATGTATGGCAATTTTCAATGTGTATTTGCAGTTTTCAAATTAAAAATATATCAGAAACTGGAAAGAGACTACTTTGGAAAATTGGAATGATTTCAACCTTGAACATAGAAAATACATTTGCTAAGGTTGATTTTTTGTATATAGATTGAAATGTTCTCAGAGAGATTGGTTTCCAGTGGCCTTCTTAAGACTACTTGTTTATCCGTTTTGGCTACTAAATACAAACTAGTTATGCAGATGTTGGGACAACCAGCTTTCCATGTGCAGCTAGAATCTTTAAGAGTCTATAATGAAGAATGGGATAATCAACATTCGGATTATGTAGAAATAAAAGCACCAACTGTTTATAGCTTTGACATCTCTCTAGTTAGCAAAAATTGGAGATAAGAATAGAAAGTGCACCTCAATGGGTGCTTAAAATTGTTTTTTGCATTGTACTAGAGGTTAATGAAGGAATAGGAAAAAGAAAAGCAGTGACCATACCTATAGCCAAAGATATGTGTTCAAAGAGTATTTCCTCAAGCATGAATCCTACTAATATTGTATATTGGTTGTACTTGTTGTGTACCTACACACATTATACAAACTGTGTTAGTAGAGACAAGGCACACCATTTGTTTGTTGAATGTCATGTAATGAATAAAACACAAAGAAATTCTTTTAATTTTTTAGAAGGATTTGTCATCTAATTTTTAACAATAAATTTATAGAATGCCAGCAAAAATATAATGAATAAACAGTAAATGCTAGTTATTTTTTTATTTTTTATTGTTAAAAATCGATGAGAAAATCTTATGGCATTCAACAAATAGTTCATGTGCCTCGTCTCTGCTAACATATTTTGTATGACATTGGTAGGTATAGTGACCGATTTTCTTGTTTCTATTTCTTTTTCTAGCTCTATTAGATCAGTCCTTTGATTTCATAAGTTTAGCTCTATGACTATTTTTAGTTTTATGAATTTCTTCATTTGGCTCCTCCATGATCTATAGTTCAAACTCTACATTGTCACTATTCTACTATCCAAACCACTTGTGATTTGTTTACAATATGAAATAATGCTAAAATGTAGACATTAGCTTGCTTCTACAAATAATACTGTTGATAAGCACAATTCAAAATCAGTTGCATTACATGTCTTGTACTTCACAACTACATTAGCTTGCTTTGTCAAACAACACTGCTGATAAGCACAGTTCAAAATCAGCTGCATTACATGTGCTATAATTCACAGCTAGATTTTAGAAATAAATGGTCATATTGAAATAGCCATGGCTAAATCGAGAACAAATTGGAAGTCATTTGAAAAAATAAAACAATGACAATCAACGGTTTAAGTAGAAAGTCATGAAAGAACTAAACCGAGAAATTTCTTAAAACATAAACAGCCACCATATGTCAAAGTTATTGCTAAGCCCTTGCTTAGCCCTTGATCAAACACAGTGCAAATAATGTGAGTTAAACAAATCCTACAAGTTTAAAAAAATCTCATGAAAATAAAAACTGACACAAATACTGTGAGAGTCTTAACTATTACATCAAAACGGATGAACTAGCATGTATCTGCAGTTGTACAAGTATTATGAAGACAACACATGTGAACACTTTTATTTTCCCTATTTTTAAAATTAAAACGAGAAAAACCACTGGTAAAAATTAAAAAATATAACAATCCAATCAGGAAAAAGAAAAAAATCAGTGGAAATGCTATTTATGAAATCTAGATGTTAGAAACTATAGAAAAAGGCAAAAAATTTACCTTTAATTTGTGCAAATTAATAGGGAAGGGCTCAAACAAAAACATTAGTTCCAAAATACACAATCCCCAACTCTGTAATTGAATAAGTTAATTTGGAAACATTATGCACTATCCAGAGCTTGATAAATTGATATTATTGGTGAATGGCCTTGTGGTTTGTGTGTTTCTACTATGATCGAGTTTTGTGACATATTTTGCTTCTTTGTAGCAACATTTGTAAGCATATTGATGGATTTATTAATCATTGCAAAAAAAGTTGTCTTAGAGATGTTTTGATTATGCTGTTTTTGATTAAGGGAAAGCAGGTTTTGAGGGGACCAGAAACCCCGTACATCAGGTTTTAAAGGGACCCGAAACCCTCAAATTTTGCCAGGATCTGGAACTTACAAAGAAACTTCTGCTATAAAGATAGGCAAATAAGATCAGCAGACTAAAACAACAGAGTTGGCTAGAACCAGCCATAAGCTAGCACAGCCAAGAACAGAAAAAAGCCAGCACCAAACCAGCTGGCAACACAACCTAAAGCATTAGATGAAGTCGATAGACTCCCACATCCAAACATCAAAGATTTTCCGGGATCCCCTACCCATATTTAGAAAAATAAGGCAGCAAAAGGCTAGCCCGTCCCTTAACCAAAAACAGCTACAGTTTGTGTTGGGCCCTCGAAAACTATTAGCATCCAGCTAGATATGATTACATAAAAGAAGCATTAAAAACTAAATCGAAACATAGGGGTTTTGAAAGGCTCCCTCCAAATACACTTGAGGCCGATTCGCAAAGTGAAGCCAATAGACTTTAGCTCTTGAAGGAGACAATCCATGTCTTTAAGTCCATTAAGGAATCTCTTGATGATATATTTCCTATCAGGAGCCTCAAGGCCCCTGATGTTCCAAGAGATTGTTTTCAGCATGGCTAACTTTATTGGGTGGTGTCCATTTGGGATTTAAATCCCTCAAAACATTTAGGCCATTCCTCTTTATTTGTGATATTGCTAGCATCAAATGCAATAGAGGAACACGATCTACCTCTCTTTTTCCTTGCCTCAAATATTTGTTCGGGGCCAAGGGATTCCTTCCTAGACGAGCTATCTTTGCTATTTTTGGGGGATCTCTTCCTTCTAGATTTCTTGTATTTGACCATAGTGAAACCCTCTGATGTTCCTACCGAGCCTTGCTCAAAATTGGTGCACCCAGGAGTAAGGGAATCCATGTTGATCCCATTGCCTTGTGTCACAGTCTGCTCTGCATCCAGGGCATCAATAGGGGTGCTAGAAGTACAATAGATACTACTACCAGGGTCTCGCACAGAGGCCTCTGACCCATTGGATGCGCGTAGAGGATCTACCAAGACCTCACCCACAGTAGGATTGTATCCACAATCCTTCAAATCTAGGATAGAAGGATTAATCTCATCAATTTTAGTTTCTTCAACAGGTCCCCTAAATGCAGCCAATTCAAGGCCTTGTCCAGAGGCACTGCTAAGGGTATCTAATATAGGTGGAGCGCCCCTATCCAAACCCTCAAGGCCAAGCATCTGCCAAGAGGAGGCTTCAATTTCCAATTTTTGCTTATGAAGATCTTGCTCAAGAACCTTCCTAGCCTCAGCAGCTCTTCTCAATTTTTCCAACACAAGTTGTTGAGCATTCTGGGATCTCGGGCCCAAGTGAAATTCAAGGTTATCAGCAAGCTCAGAGGGGTCAAAGGGGGCGGATTGATCAGCAGATAGGGCATCCTTAATAGCATTATTGTAGTTCAGAATAGAAACAGCCATCGAGGGAGCCGAAGAGGAAGGGGGGGGGATCGGGAGGGTGAGGGATAGTGAAAGATCCCTGATGGATCCCTTTTACTAATCTCCTGTAATTTTTTATTAATTTAAATTGATTTTTCCTGCTTATTAATATTTTCTTTCAGAAATAGACAGAAGTTGCAGAAGGGTTGGATTCTTTTTGTATTTTGATGATTTTTCAACAAGTAATAAATGAAGTACAAGTACATGAACAAAGTATTGAAAATGAAGTTCATACACAACCAAAACAAATTCGATTCAAGGCAGATTTCTGAATATAAAATCAAATATTTGACCAGACGAAGATTTCCAATAATTTCAGGAAGATTACAATCATGAATAATCCCAACCTAAATGCTGAAAGAGTAACATAACCAGGAATGAAGCTGAAGGAAGATTCCAGCCCACCAAGTGCTGCACGTGGGAAAGAAAGTGGCTACCAGGTACAGCCATACGGCTGCCAAGTACACCCAACTGGTTAGAAACCCCAAACCCCACGCTAAACTCTGTCATAATCACTGAACCTCCAGAAAGAATGTCGTACAATCTCCAAAATGCTAATAGCTGCAAGCAAATCCAAACCACTGTATTGGGGGCTACATCCCAAACAGGTAAGGCATTGGGGTTGGCGTCCCAAATGCTGAAAAGCTCTTCCAGAGCCAAATCTCAAATCCAAGATGTAAATTGTGTAAAAGATAATGAGAATTAGGTCTCAACTTCCTTATAACACCTTCCCACTTAGCTCGAACCCTAAAAGTGACTCAATGGGGCGTTTAGGGTTAAAATGTTATATTTCTCATTTTAAGTTGCCAAGTGCCTAGAAAATGACCCTTTTTCAAATATAAAGAAATCCATTCACAGAAAGGGTCTGAGACAAAAGAGAAATATTTAGAAAAGTCCAAGACCTTTCCAACAAGCTATTACACCAAGGGATACACATCCAGATGAGGCCAAAAACCCCTTATTACTCCAAAATGGCTATAAACATAGCCTTATTTAAATAATAAACGCTAACTTAGGAAATATTAAAAATATAACCCAAATAGCTGCAAACTGCACAAATGACACCACAAACCAAAAAGTCAACCTGCCAACTGTTTGTGACTGAAGTCGGAAATCAAGGATCCACTAGCAGTCTCATCCCTAAAATCTAGGGATGCTCCTAGAAACTAGGAAACAAACCCAAATCCTCTGAAACTGAACCCAAGGAATAATCTCAAGGAGACCCAACCCTGGGTATGGTCATAACCCCCTAAATAGTAGGGATATCCTCCATAAATGTAGGAACTGTCTCCTAAAAATAAGGAACTGCTCCAAACTGATCAACTACTGCCAGAACACCAAGTCCCAGACACTATATAACCACACTGAGTCTCTATCCATCGTTGTCAGCCTACAAGACCCCATAATAAGCTGACTCACATGTCTCTGCTAGACAGAGCTAAAGAGGGGACATGACAGATAGCCGGAGGTGGGGGGAAGAAGTCAGATGGGGGAGGAGTGGGGGGATGAGAGTGAGCAAAGACAATCGGAGGAGGTTCGAAGGGAGCAACCGAGGGTTCAAAGGGTGGAGGACCGGAGGGGTTTTTGGCCCTGATATTTTTCTTAACCAGTAATGGGCATCTGCTTCTAAAGTGACCACTCAATTAACAATAATGGCAGGCATCTATACCACCCATGTACTCAATTGGGCAAAAACATTATAAATTAAATTATGTATATTATAATAATTATATTAATAAATTAAAATTATGTATAATAATAAATAATAAATATAAATTAAAATATTATATATTATATAATATTAATATATGTTAATTTGACAAAATAATATTAATAATTAGTTATTATACTATTAATATAATCTATTTGAACATATATAATTATCATATGTTATTAAACATTTATATTTATTATAATTTAAATTGTAAAATATAAAATATTGAACTATTAATCTATTACAATGTATATTAATATTTTAAACATTTATTAAGCATTATAAATTAAATTATGTATATTATAATAATTATATATTCTAATTAACAAATAAAAAATTTTAAAACCTAAAACTATTAAAAAAAAATCTATTTAAAACAATTAAATCTAAAGTTAAAATCAGTCAAATTAATTTTTTTTTTAAACTATTGCCCGAAGAATTTACAAGGGGCAACATTGAAAGTGGTGACCTGGAAAAATGAAAACCATGCTCAGGTCGAATCATGGAAACCCCATCCCACGTTTGAAAAAGAACCGTCGATTTTTCGTTCTTTCATTTCAATTTTGCCTTCTTTCTCCTCTGCAACAAATCAAATGGTCTATGTCTTGCCACGCGACACGATAAGTAGCAGATTCGTATCTGCATTTTTTCCGGGCATTTTAGGGTTTTCGCAAGCTGTTTAGGGATACCTTGTGCGTTCATGATTTTTTTCCAATTAGACACGTGATTTTTTTGCAAGTAAAACGCGATAACAATCATTAACGATTGTTCACCAGATTTTGGCGATTTTTTGGGGGAATAAATCGGAACCAATGACGATTCCCGATTAATTGCGTCTAATCGCGATTTTTTCCAGATTTATGCTTCTTATTATATAACCACTTTTTCATCCTCCTTTTGTTAGTTTTAACACTTTCAGATTAATATAAACTCAGAAAACTAGAATTTAGTTACCAACTAACTTGATTAGATGAAAGATTTATAGTTTTCCAGATTTAGGCATAACAAAGAAATGAACAAATAAGAACAAGACATGGTTACCCTGGGAAAACCTCCTAGGAGGAAAAACCCAACCAGAAAGGATCCTCGGATCTAATTATGGATTATATTCATATGAAGATTACAACACTTATCTCAAGTACTTGAAGGTGATTGCACTTAGGGCTGATAATGTCTTCCACAAGACTGCACCTTCACAAGCATACCTTTACCACTTCCAACAGCAATCAGATCCAAACCCTAGGTCTGCATAGGAAATCTGCACTTTGTTGGACTACAACCTTAGCCCTCAGTTCACTCTCCTCATGGATGAATTTTGCACCCTTTAATGGTAGATGTAAATCGCTGGTATAGCAGATGTGATTCGCTGTGATATTGCTCCTTCAAATTCGCATTAGGCAGATGTATATATTTCGCATGATGATGTATTGAATGTATTTGATTGAGGTGAAAGTATCTTTATTTATATGATGCCATAACCTTTTATGTCGGCTTATACTAAAATCCATTTGTCGGCTTGACCTTTAATTTATTGTTTTTCCTTTAACCGAAATGCATTAGATAGGGTTGGCCCTATTATGTTAAGCACGCTATCTTGAATGTGGCGTGGGGTTTCATTTATGTAGCGTGGAGTGAAGTGATGTATAGGGCCCAGCCCTATACGTTGGAGAAGGGGGCTGGCCCCCTTGGGTGGATTCCAATGTTGCCCAAGGCAATTGGAATCCGCCATTCCCTAATTATAATCAACACTCCCTCTTAATTAGGGACAAAGATAATCTTACAACCAGGTTACAAGATTAGGGCCCAGCCCTAAGTAATGCATACAATGTTAAATTGTAATCCGAACTTAGCTGTCAACTTCAAATATTCCTGAGAGCGGATCACAACAAGTAACCACAAATAGTATCCCATAGTATCCATCTTGAACTGCCTGTGGAGGGTGAATTCAAAACTTTAACATGCACACTTGCAAGTCATGAATACATATGCAATTATTCATGCACATCATGGAGTCTTTCCATGCCATCGATCACGCATATCCATCATTCATTGTCTTTACCTCAGTCTTCTCCCAAAGAAGAATGTAACATCATAATCTTCCATCTTGTACCCAAGCATGGAGTGGAATTACATAAGCATAAAATGAAAACATAGTCCTCCATCTTGCACACAAACATAGAATGGAATCTAATGAACATAATCTTCCATCTTGCACACAAGCAAGGAATGGAATAAACATAATCTGTAGTCTTCCATCTTGCACACAAGCATAGAATGGAACTACATAACATAGTCTTCCAGTTCGCACACAAGCATAGACTGGATCCACCTTACATTGCCCGCAGAGGGTGGAGAGGATCTTTTCTACTATCTTACATTGCCCACAGAGGATGGTTAACAATTACTCTTCTCCCTGAGAAGATTACAATACCATCTTACATTGCCCGCAAAGGATGGTTTAACAATTACTCTTCTCCCTGAGAAGATTACAATACCATCTTACATTGCCCGCAGAGGATGTGTTGATGTGTATTTTGTACACGACCAAACACAGAATAAAATACCTAAAGGTACCTTATCCTCTCTTGAATAAAGCTCCCGAATGCTGAAGATATCGCAAAAGGATCAATCGGAGAAGCTTCAAGGTTCCTGTTATGTAGGATCTCTACTCATGGATAAGCTCTTTGTGGTATGATGTGATTTTGCTGGAATCACAAGGGGACTTACACTTGATGACTAAACCTCTGATTTGCTTTGAATATTGTTGGAACACAGGATTTCACTAGCCTAGATTTTTTGAAAAAAAAGGAAAAAAGGATGAGGGCGAGGAAAGGATCTAATTCTGACACTAAGAATGTAAGAGCAATGAATGGCCTTTGATGAAATTCTAACTAAGTCTTGTTTTGACATCCCAAGACCATCTCCACAAGGTTAGTGCGATCTTCAAAGGAAAGCTTTATGATGTTCAGATCATCACTACAAGCATAGACACCATCAGGCTGATGCATGTCAATGAAGAAGCGACAATTGAAGTTAAGCTCAAGCTAAATAATTCCGGTTGACTACACAAGGCAAGTCTGCAATCAACAAACTGCTAGTAGTATGGATATACAAATTTCACCATCAATCAAACACATTTCTTCCACTCATCTAATAACATGAAATCAAATCTGAGAAGTATAGAGACCATGCAAATTGTTGAATCGACCTATAGATTTCACCATTTCTTCAATGAAGTTTACAAGTCTTTTACAACAACATCTTGGCAACAATCTTTGCCTTCTCTTTCTATTCTACTCTAACTGCTATTCTATTTGCTATTAATCATTAGCTATTCTAACCTCTATGAACTAACTATTCACCTTCTAACTATTAATGACTAACTATTAGCCTTTACAAATGAGGAGCCAGGGCTTATATAGTGCCCTCAATACAATTCGATGGCTCAGATCAGCTTGAGATCAATGGCCGAGATTTTACAATGAAAACCCTAATTAGGGTTTGTTACAACAAACTCAATTTTGACCAATGAAATAATTGCATCATTTGGACACATTTCTCTGGAATAATCGACCAATGGATAACCAGGGTAAGTACATCGAAGTTTGTGCCATTTTGATGAGCCAAGTACATTGAATCTGGACACGCTGAGGTGGACCAATCTGACTGGAGGCGTGATGACTGGGATGCCACCTTGTCTGACACTTGTAACTTGGTAGATATTCAATTTGATGTTGCTGAGAAGCTAGCTTTAATCAACTCTTCTGAAACTGTCTGCTTCTTCAACGAACCCTTTCTTTATCTCCCTTTGTCTTTGATGTGCAGGATGGATGATGTACCTTGGACTGGAAGAAGTCATCCTTGATGATGCTAGACCGAAAAGGTCGTCCCTGTTGATGTTGGACTGAAGAAGGTTGTCCTTGATGATGCTGGACTGGAGAAGGTCGTCCTTGTTGATGCCGAACTGGAGGAGGTCGTCCTTGATGATGTCTGCTCTTCTTTCATCTGCAAAACAAATCAAGAGATGATTAAGGACACATAATAAATTCATTTCAACATAGCATTTCCTACCTTAAATCATCAACAAGAAGATATCAAAATGAAGTTTGCTTAAAATTCTTTCCAAGGACAGGCTCCATAAGAATTTCGCCCTGGACCCTTTGGAAGGGTCAGGAGCGAATTTTGCATTCCTGGCTCAAATTCTTCTCACCTTGTGATCATACTTGCTTAGATACATGCCCAAGGACGTCCTCATTCTCAACTAGCACCAAGCTTGATGTAAATTTGGGGCAAAAAATGGAGGTTTTAAGAATTTCGCTCTAGACCCTTTGGAAGGGTCAAGAGCGAAATTCAAGTTTTAGGTCTTAATTCCTCATCTCCTTCAATTCAATTCATCCTACAGGGCAAAGAAACATCATTTCAACCTCAACCACGCCTTAGGACTCAACGCCTTGACTTGACACAAGGAGAAAATAGGGATTTTGATGAATTTCGCTCTGGACCCTTTGGAAGGGTCAGGAGCGAAATTCACTTTTTGCAGCTCCCTTCTTCATCATTTCAACTTCAATCCACCTCACAAGGCAAGGAAATACTTCTCTTCTTTCATTCAACCTAAGTTTAACTTGATTTTGCAAGACAAAATAGGTGATTGAAGGATTTTCGCCCTGGACCCTTTGGAAGGGTCAAGAGCGATTTTCCTCCTCTGACCTATAATCATCATTTCTAGAGACAACCATCAACTCAAGGGCAATCACAAGGGCATCTTTTACCTTGGCCTAGGCGAATCTTAGCAAAAATTTGAAAGGAATAGGTAGATTTTGGGATTTTCGCTCTGGACCCTTTGGAAGGGTCAGGAGTGAAAATCTTGTTTTAGGACTATTTCTCCATCCTTTCAACTTCAAATTACCTCCAAGACTTAGAACACCTTGCCTCACTCCCCTCTAGGTCATAAAATCAAAATCTTGACTTGATTTGCAAGGAAAAAGGGGTGATCTTAAGAATTTCGCTCTGGACCC